>NC_135214.1:31890970-32190970 GCF_052324685.1 Brachyhypopomus gauderio | reverse complement strand
AAAACCCCAGAAAATAATTATATAGTAACTATATGTAATGGGAAGTTCCGAATTTCATTTGAAAAGAAATGAAGTTCAAATACTAGCTTATCATGTGGCATAGACAGAATAACTAAAACTCACAGTTCCATAATCATCAAGCAAAAATCCTCCCCAGTCACCATTCATTCAGTCATTTAAGCAGATAAATAGTCCCGCACTTTCCTCCTTCTATTTACCCATCATTCTCTGCTGTTTCAAACGATGGTCTTCTGATGAGCTTTAGACCTACATCTCTCTCACAAACACATACACACCATGCATAACACTTGTTAAACCAACGTCCAGACCCATACAAATGCAACAGCCGGCCAAAACTAGCGCTACGGCTACTACACCTCTCTGCTCTCCACAGATTTACGGCATTCTTAAGATCAGTCTAGGAGAACTGATGAGTTGGGCTCCTGTGTGTGAAATCCTAATAAGCCATAGTAAATAAAAAAATGAGCTCCGTCTCTGCGCGCTGCTTGAAGGCCCAGACGAGGATTTCAGTCCAATAAGCCGATCTGCTGAAGTCCTACAGCAAGACGCTGGATGCAGGCTGCGTTCAGCACGAGCCCTTACAGCAGAAGACACCACGGGGAGCAGACATCGACGGTTTCTGATGGGCCAGGCAGAGGAAGCAGGGGAATACGAGGCGGATTGCGGTTTTGGGACCAGACAGACACCGCCCCTGGCTGGGTGTGACCAACGTTTGGGATTTTAAACAAGCCCCATCTCAAACGAGACAGCTCTTCAGGATGATGAATTTCTCATTTCTGCCACGGGGAGAGCGACTGGCTTCTGCGGCCCTTTTCACCTCTCTGGCGGTCATACTGGTTATACTGGTTTTCATTTTCATTAGCTTGCAGATTTTAGCACGATGTGGTATTTCATAAAGACTGACTGTGGATTTTAAAAACAGTAGAGCTACATCCACAAGTATTAGTACAACATTTTCCATAATGGTCCCCCCGTTTCCCCCTGGAAATCCATCGCCTGTGAACACAGGTGCTCAGCAGTATGCAAAGCACTATAGTGGACAAAATCTGTATTAAAGCTAACAGGGATGTGGTTCACGGACACAGTTGGCTGAGCACGCATCCAAAGATGGACACATACACACACGCGCCTTTCCCTGCTTGGAAAACCAACTGTGCACATGCAGTGTAAGTAGACGTTTACATTTGAGAAAACCCCCAGCTTTTTAGACTCCAACCACAGCCACACAGACCTGCGGGGCGGAGGGCCTTTAGGGAGGGCCGTGCCCTCTGGCTGGCTGCATGATGGAGATGGATGTGTAGTCCCCCAAACAGGGGAGCAGAGGGCAGAAAGATTTTTTTGCGCCTCCCACTGGGCATGGTCATTCTTCCTGGCGATCGGCCTCCGCGCAGGTCTGATCCACAACGCGAAGGCCAAACTCTGCACCTCACTGTGATGGACTCTGTGTTTGTGCAGTGGTGAGGCTTCCAGGTGGAATAACAAGTGTGCATGGCCAAAACGGGCCTGTAACCCCAGGCTTGGGCCCAGCTCCATACTCACTGATCTCAAGCCACCTCAGCTCTGCACACCAAACAGGCCCAGATGAGGAGGCTATGCTCACATACTTGAAAAGCAGTAATCCAAATGTCCAAAGCACAAATATAAGTTAGTGCAAAGAGTTATTAATATCTATCAGTCTTTCCAATTGTGTTTTGAGTATTACCTGATCATGTGGTCGGAAATGCAAGGGATCTGATTGACGCTATCTGTGGATCTATGGATCCGTTTTCTCTTGCTCCACAGACCAATGCAGAAAAGACCCTTCTGCCTTGCCCGTTCCTTATAAATCAATAGGCTATTCAAACTGTCATCCTTCTGCTGACCAAAAGAGCCATCTTCTCTGATTGAACATGAATATTTCATGAATCGAGTGCAGCCCATTTGAGGGACAGAATCACAAGGTCCAAGCATCTTTACTAGATCCAAACATATGGTAAAAACATCTACAGTTCTGCTGCAAGAAAAAAACTTGTATCTTCTAAAACAACAAGATAAACTTTCCCATAGCGAAGAATCTATTTAATGCAATTTAATATTGCCTTCGCCACGACATTAAACTTATTCAGAAGTGTTTAAAGTGAATGTCCGGAGGGTGTAAGAGAGAGCAGTGACTTTAGATTTCCAACACAAGTGCAGATGGGAGGCTGTTGTACGGTGGCAGCACTACGGAAAAACCACTTGAGCGGAGACAGAGGGTGTTTGATCATATCAGACCTGCAGTGAGCCAAGACGTGTTGAAAACCTGGAACCACTGGCTATTTTCGTCCTGGCCTCATTACAGGCTACAATGACAGGACAATGACAGGACAATGACAGGACGATCAACAAACAACGGGCATGTCAGCTCTCTTTAATGCAAACCTCACACTCAACCCGACATTACACCAAAGACGAGGCTGCCCCACAGACGCTATGTCAACAAAGGAGCTAGTTTTCAACTCCTCACCCCCCTCTCTCCCCCCAAATGGAAGAAGTGTTCCAAATACCAAACATGGGTTACAAGTTTCAAGTACCAAAAAATACTACAAATCTCATGGCCAGAACAACAGAAGCAGGAGAAGCAGAACTACTTATGGCAGTCAACTGCAGTAGCACTGATATATCATCAAGATCAGATAAATTGATCATGACATCTGGGCTTTGCTGTCTGCAGTAAAGGGGGTCAGCAGCACACACAACAGTTTCAGAGCAATTACACAGCACGTCACACATCTGTCACCCACAATAACATCTATGACACCATATAACCAAGTAATGCTACCATGGAGGGGCGGGCAATGCATGTACGAAACTTCCATGTTTTGGAAAGAAAACTGCATTTTAGAGCAGGCCAGCAAATGAAAGTGATGTCCACTGTAGAAGACGCACCACGAAAGGGCTGGTTGGACAGACTGAGCTCAGATGGGCAGAAGGGCTCAAACAGCAGAGTTCAAACAGACATCAAACAGAGGAATTAGCAGCACAGTGGGAAATCACACTGTTCTCAGACACACCCACCACATCACTTGGGTGTGTGGTTATAGTGTTGGTATCCTGCACATTTATCGATTTGAAATCATACCAGGTTTTTAATATATATATAAATATATACCACTGCAACATGTACAGGTACTACTAAACCAGAAGCAGATAGACTAATACGCAAATATACCCCCCCTCCAACACACACACACACACACACACACAGATAGCCATCACTCTTTTTCAGTGATGGTAGCAGGTGTAGTCTTTAAATGCATGCAGACCACTCGATGACAATGGCAACTGTGCCCTCCCCAAGATTCAGCATTTTTCCTCTATATCTCTCTCTCTCTCTCTCTCTCTCTCACACACACACACACACACACACACACACACACACACACACACACACACACACACACACACACACACACACACACACAAGCCTACATATCAGATCCTAGCTGCATCACTGCCTGCAACCCCGCGTGCAGTATAGAATGCTGCGCCAGCCTGCAGAATGTAGGTGATGCAGCACCATGACTCTACAGACTACTGTAAAGGCAGCCGGTCGAATACGAACACGCGCAGCGGTGCGTGCGAACCAAACAGATGTTGCAAGACACATTCATCAAATTTACTACGAAACGTGCAAACAGAAAAAAACAGCAAGAGAGGAGCCAACACATCAGACTTGCATATTAGATCACTGCGATGGAACGTGGACAGAAAATGCGGCTATCGATGTCAGAAGCAATATACAATAAGCAATGAATTTGTAAGATCATATCGGTTGTACTGAGATGCAATTCCACAGCAACATGCTGAACTAGCTCTATTATAAATAATATTTCAACCATGAACTACCGCATGTTGCAGACGGATTTATGGGCATGCATGCAGCTAGCTAGCTCATACGTGGTGGAAATTCACATGCTAGAACCGTTTGCATCGGGCCATTTTTATTGCAGTCATCAACCCATTAATCAAATAACCACCGAGATGAGAGGAATAAAATAAGTTGAATTCTCTTACCCCGGAGCACACTGGTTTTGTCCATGTACATCGCACAGCAAAACACGAAACCAGTCATTAAAATACAGAACGGGAGACTCTATTCCCCCACACGCCTCAAAAAACGAAATTAAGAACAAACGAGCACAATTAATGCTATTTAAGAAATAAAGCTATGCCGGTTCCTCTACTACCGGTGTCGAGATTAAAAGGTTAAACAATTAAAAACGAGAGGGATTGCCCTCGTGGACAGCCGGGCAGACCGAGCGCATCTCCAGTAGGTCAAGAACAGCGGTGTGTTTCTCGACGTAGAAAATTCCAAATCCTAATCTCGCACGGCTGAGTTGTATCAAAAAAATCATTTACAAAATATTTACAGCTCTAACATCTAATGACAGTCGAAAAATATACCAATAACGAAATAAAATGCTGTTTCCTGACGTCCCCCCACCCCGCTCTGGCCGCCCTATTAACGCAGACAGCAGCAGCCCGAGAGTCACATAGGACGTGCGCCTCCCCTCCTACACCCCCCCCCCGATCCTACAACAGCGAGCATCTCCTCTCCTCTCCTCTGTTTCCTTGACAACAAATTTAGAGGTTTTAGTTTCCACTCCGTGTCGCCGCCGACTCTCGCGTTTATTGATACGGCTAATATTTACAATTCGGTGAACAAAATAACAGCGGTAGTAATAACGCTAGAGTAAATGTTGTTTTTTTTGTTCAGCATAATTAATAGCCCACTGAGTGGAAACGTCACTCTCTCCGTGTAACAATCACAGGCCTATGATTCAGCGTAATTTTACTCTGAAGTCTAAAGCTATGATCAACTTGCAGCGTCACCATTTGGAACAGGCATCGTGTACTAAACATCACTGGAAATACTTTAGAAAATCATGTGATCATATTTAAACTCAGCATAGAGGTGATTATTAACCTGCTCTTTATATATGTTGTAGCATCCTGTCTAAAGTAAAATGCATCTGAAACTAACAAATTTAAAAACAGATGTTTGCAACTAGCTTAGTTTATGCATGTCTCAGTACTCCAAGATTGCAGCTGTTAACATGAATGCTTGTGAAGACATGTGTCCTTGTGGTAAGACTGCAGATCAGACCTGGGATTTGTTAGTCTTTCGAAGTAAAGCTGCTATTGTCCTGTGCTGGGAGAATCATCAGGCAGGGCAAACAATATTACACTAATGACTGGCTACAGGATGCAACCAAAATCAGTTCAGCAACTGTCCCACATGGTTTTGTTTTGCATGACCATGTTGGTCTGTTTTGGATTGAGGTTTTGAAATATACACAAACAAACTAATGCTAATAAATGTGGTTATATGGCCAGAAAGAACCTGATATGGGCCATTGATAACGCCGACACCCAATACTGCGGAGCCACTCTGACCAAAATGAAAAGTGAAATTCGGTCAAATCCAAGGTGAAACAACCCTTCATGGTACAAAAATGTTACAGACATGTCACATTATGTTAGTAGCGTGAATGGTGATACGACATGAAGGCGGTAATGCGGTTTCCTGACAGAGGACACGTTGTGATGCTGACAACCAGAGCAGCAGAACCAGAACCAGAACCAGTCTGGTTCTCCCGAGGCTCAGAATAAGACTGGAGAGAGGGGGGGAGAGGACATATAACACACCCAAGTCGCTTCTCCCCACTGTGTACTGACCACAGCACCGGTCATTCATGTCTAGCACATGTCTTAACTGCTCTGCGTCTGTGTTCAATCTGTCAGACATTAATAATCTCCAGCAGAGAGCGTGACGTCGGATATTGGGAGACCGACTCTATACACCGATGTCCGGTCACCCCCCCCCCCCCCCCCCCCATCTCACTCCATCGCCCCCTGCTGGGGCCATAGTGCTGCTGCTCCATTTGTCCTTGGCGCAGGTTGAAGGATTTAAATGGAGAGATTTACCCCCCTGATTTCCCTGGGGAGATGGCCATCTGCCTACTGTCACCCGGCCCACTCCTGCCACTCTTACACACGCACACATGCTCAGTGACAATAACACACGAGACACAACCGCCACACGTGCCAAAGGCCATTCACTTACACACACACCCAAACCCACACGTATAATATAGACTTGTGTGTCTTTTTAAGAACTACTGACTGCCATCCATTTTTTTTATTTGTTGTGGTTTTAAATAAAATCTATTCTTTAAATGATAAATATAGAAATCTCACACAATATACTATCACATTCAAGAGTGTTTACGTTGTCATTCTGAACCATAATAAAGAAAGAAAGCTTCAGCCTAGGAAAAGCAAATGCAGCTTGGAGTGAGTTCTGCTCTGTCCACGGACCACAGCTCATCAGTCAACAGATCAAAACCCTCTGCGGGCGGATCTGAGGCATTAGAACACTGAAGGTCTGGAGCTGAGGGGAGCCAAAGACGCCTTATGCCCTGTGAGTGCTGGGTGAGCTGGAGGTTAATGGGGTCGACCCACTGAGCCCACTCCAAACCCCTCCCACACACAACCCACGGCTCCTCCCACCTTTACTACTCTCTTAAATGCATGTGTCTTGGAGTAAATAACACACATGGGGACCCACCGTCAGGAGCTCCATCATCAGTTCAAAAGTGAGTCAGTCGCGCTGCGCACTGACGATTCCTTTGTGCAAGATTGCAACAGGGAAAACGTTTATGAAAAATGGGCACTTTGTTGCAACAAATGCAGCGTTAGATCCTTGGGTATGTTCTGTGTTCTTGAAATACCCTGGTCATAAGAGCATTGGTAGCTGAACCTACCTACCTTCCTATTGGGTGTACGTACTATACTGTTACTATAGTGTTTCTGGGTCTCTGAGGTGAACTGAAACTTAATCACACTGCATCTACTTAAGTATTAAATGATGTTGCTCACAAAAATATTACATACATAATTCCCATGAGGGGAATACCTGATAAAAGCATGGATTAACAGTGCAGAGATGCCATTATTACAGATGAGATACTGAGATCTCTCAATCCTCTCAATCCCAGTCGGGTTGTAAATTTGCCATGGCTGCGAGACCCTGAAAACATTTTCAGATGGCACAAAATGATGAGTAATAATGGAGTGATAATAGGAGCGATATAATATACTAACCTGACAATTTACAATTTCAAATGACAATCATCAATTGAACTCTAAGCCTGACAACACATAAAAGTCGCTCCTTATTATGGGATGTGAACAGGTCCAAAGAAAGGCTTTAAATCACCGTAAAAAACAGTAAACTTGGAAGGCCAGTTCTGATTACGTTAAGAGCAGTGTCTTTGGCTAAAGTGTTGGCTAAAGTGTAATGTATCCATTACAAGGTACAGTGGTCATTTGTGATACTCTCTGTTAATTTTCTTAAAAGTACTGGAGTGCTTATAAACAGCTGGACATCACATTTGGACCCTGAAGGTCTGAAGCCACTAAAACACCTGCTAAGGAGGAGGAGCGTGTTTAGCAGTACTGTGGCAATGGTTGCCTCGGAGACCAGTGTTGATGTGAGTGGTGCCAGACAGAGAACAGGACCCCAGACTCAGCTGTTTGCATAATACTATTACCAGCTCAATCCCAGACTCAGCTGTGTGTTTGTTACCATTACCAACTCAATCCCAGACTCAGCTGTGTGTTTGTTACCATTACCAGCTCAATACTAGACTCAGCTGTGTGCATAATACCATTACCAGCTCCATCCCAGACTCAGCTGTGTGTTTGTTATCATTACCAGCTCAATCCCAGACTCAGCTGTGTGTTTGTTATTATTACCAGCTCAATCCCAGACTCAGCTGTGTGTTTGTTACCTTTACCAGCTCAATCCCAGACTCAGCTGTGTGTTTGTTACCTTTACCAGCTCAATCCCAGACTCAGCTGTGTGTTTGTTATCTTTACCAGCTCAATCCCAGACTCAGATGTGTGTTTGTTACTATTACTAGCTTAATTCCAGACTCATCTGTGTTTGCTAACATTACCTGTTCGATCCCAGACAAATGGGTTTGTTTCAGACCTCTTTATCTCCACTGACACACTCACAGCTGTATTTCCTCACCCCAAACACCACCGCCACAGAGAGAGACAAGGAAATTTCTGATTTATAAGGTATGAACATTCTCAGCCCAACTATATTTGCTATTATTAAATGTAATTTATTGGCCATCATTTAGCAAATCAAGCAAATGACACCATTCAAATTGGTCATTGGTGGCTGCATGGTTTCATTCATTAACAAAACAATTATCTTTAGCGTAACAGTTTTAAGGTAGCTCGTTCCATTTATATTTAAAAAGAAACTGTTGCCCCAAGTCTTTTTAATGTAAACAGAATTCAGAGAATACTATTTTTAAAGCTCTCCTTGAGAGCTTCAAAGTCTGGAAAAAGGTGGTGCTGTTTACTTTGAGAGCAAGTCTAAAACATCAAAAGAACCAGAAGAAGCCACTGTGTGGTTACAATGGTTAGCTTTATCAGCACTTCCTCCACCACATAACACGGCTCTCGCTCAGCTTGAAAGAGACCGAGATAAGCAAAGCCAATCTGGACCTCTGCACACCTAATGCCCATCTCCCAGAAAAAAACAAGCTACAACTCAAGGTCTTCGAGTGAGACGTTACTGGAAGTGAAAATCCGAAGTTGCTCAGAGCGGTTGGATTTTTTGAATGACTGAAACACAAGGAAAGACGCCGGGTAGTGGGCCGTAGCCATCACACTGCAGGGATACTCAATAGCCCTGATCCAGAGACTTACTACACCGTGCCTTAGAGAGATTTATTTTTGGTTACCCTTCTTCTATGTCTTTCTGGTATGTCTATGTACATGCATGTGTGTATATATATATATATATATATATATATATATATATATATATATATATATATATATATACGCACGCACACACACACACACACACACACACACACACACACACACACACACACACACACACACACACACACACACACACACACACAGGCATTTGCATGAATGTTCTGGAATGTCGTTGCTTTGTTAGCCTAAGAGAGGGTCGGAATGTTAGTTCACTGATCTTTGACTTTCAGTGCCTGGAACGTCACAGAATGAAGGTCAGAAAGGAACCCAGCTGATGAGGAGATGCTGGGAGGAGATTCAGGAGGTCCCACAGATGCAGACACGCCACAGACGCTGCTGTTTACCTCGTCCTGGAAACCATCCGACAGCAATTACTCACGGCAGCTGAATGATGTCAGTTCGTCTAGAGTGCTACATGTTGAAGACCTGCTAGCAGTGTAAACACCAGCCTATTCCGCTGGTAGAATAAAGTGTGCTTAAGGAGTCTTCTGGCTTTTTCCTGCCTCCTTGTTACATTTTCTGCTATGCACACACACACACACACACTCAAATATACACACACAACTGACTTACTTTCACAAGCATAGTGACACTAGTCATTTGAGGGTCCCTCTCTAGGGTAAGTACTTCCCTCTTCACTTGCTCACGGAGATAAAAAAGAATTTGGTTGAGGAGGTTAAATTTCTCTCCTGTGGCCTCTCTTGGTGATTAAGACTTCTGCTCAGTCTTCCTCAAACAGAGTCTCAAACGCACACTCTCACTCTTCTCTGCCACGTTGTCTGGGGTTTCTGGTGGCAACATGGCATTTCCCCACACTGATACTATGCCACGCTCTCCCTTTCCCTCTCTCTCTCTCCCTCTCTCTCTCTCCCACTCTCTGCCTCTCTCTCACCCTCTCTCTCCCTCTCTCTCTCCCACTCTCTGCCTCTCTCTCACCCTCTTCCTCCCTCTCTCTCTCTCTCTCTCTCTCTCCCTCTCCCTCTCTCCCCGGCTCCTGCTTCTCTCCCTTCTCTTTTTCCTCTTTCCACTGTAATTAGTCACATTCTCTCCTCCCTTCTTTCCCTATCACTCTTGCTCCCTTTCCACTCCTCCCCCCTTCCTTCTCTCCTCTCTTCATGGCAGCTGCTGCCAGAAAACGGCATTTGAGCCCATGTTCTTCTACAAGGGACTTACCTAGTCAATGTCTTTCATCATGGATGTACACACACACACACACATACACACACACACACACACACACACACACACACACTAGATATTAACATAATCTGATTCATCTTAAATTCTAGGTGCTGTTCAAAACAAGCGCTAGTTTTTCTGTTAAAAGTACCTGCAGGATTTATCTGTGTCATCTAAAGAAGTGCTAGCTGTTTTATCACCTTAACTGCTTCAGATGATACATTCATACCATGCTATTACCAAGCAGAAAGACAGTAAAGGTTTTTTTAAACCAAAGTAAAAACAATAAATGAAAAAGAGAGTCAGAAGGGAGAGAGAGATTAGGAGAAGGAGAGAAAGATGATGATGATGAAGACAGAAGAGTGTCATTACACTCAACCCTTACACAGTGTCACCCTGTTCGCAGCTATCCCACACACACCCGGCGTACCTGCTAAAGATCCGCCGGCCTGCCGACACGGTGATTAATCACCCTCTCTCCAGGCTAGCAGGCAGATCACAAGACCATCATGCAGTCACTGTTACCTTTAATTTGACTAAGGGTGTGTATCTTGGGGACTATCTCTAAAGTATGACCCAAGGCTGTTTTGGGGGGTTGGGCAGTTTGAGGTTACTGTGCAACCAGAAAATTTGAATTGAGGGGTAAGAGCTTTGTTCAAGAATATAATTTACTCCCACTGCCTTCACAGAACCTTGCATTTCAATGGTTGGGCAAAGACCACCACATTTGAGTCTTTCTGAACCTAAGCAGGGAAACAGAGGATAAACAAAGCAAGTTTGCTCATCTTCACCTCCAACTGTTTGTCTCAACAAAGCAGCTGACAACATGGGGCAAGGCAATTGTGGAAAAACCACCACACTTAGAGGAAGATATTTTTCTGCTAGCCCATATAAAGTTCCATTCATGCAGTCCTATCTCAGGTTCCACTTGATGATCAAAAAAAGGAAAAAGAGAAAAAAAAGGAAAAAAAAATAAATAAATAAAGTTCTGCATTATAGATCTGTGGTTCCACCCACTGGAATTCCATTTCTGTGGGTTCCACCAGCTCCTTTGTGACATCATGGCCCTTTATCCCATACGAGGGCTGAGCCCCAGCTGAACCTCTGAGCCTATTTATACCAGCAGCTGGTGTGAGTGTGACTGGAACTGCTGTCAGTGGTCCTCGATAGCTGCCTTCTCTCACTGGCATTAACCGTGAATGCACCATCCCCCTCTGGTTAAAGCAGCTGCGCAGTACCGCAACGTGCCTTGCAGCTGCTATTCAGGTTTGAATCTCAGATTTGCCACATATTGTCTGGAGGTGGATGCTGCAATTAGCATGCAGTTTTTTCCCTACAGCAGCATGGTACTTCACTATGTATCACGCCAAACTAGCTGAGCTGACTTCTCCAGTTATGCTGAAGTGAATGAAAAGTTGATCCGCTCGGATGTCTTTGAGCCATATGGAAGTGGCATAGTGTAGTATTTATATTACACCAAGTTCCTGAGATATCAACTTAAAGATCACCTCAAAGAACTGCGTTTCATCTGTGTGTTTTTTTTTCACCTTGCTGACCACTTCACACTTTGTTTCCATGACTGAATGTGATTGAATCTTCTCTGTGCTTTCATCAGACCTTCCATGGGATCTATTTCCATGGGATCCATTTCATTCTTTTCACCTTATCTGGAGCATTCATCGAACACTGTACTGTTAAAGTGTTTAAAGGATGCAATAGGGCAATAATGCTTAATAGTGCAATAATTCTTAATAGAGGCAATCTATTAATTACTTGGAGAAATATAGCATAACAGTCCCAATAGTGCATTAATCTGACTCAATTACTCCATCCACTCCATACCTCGTGGTATGTTCATTTCCAGCAGCTAATGTAAGTGGCTGATGCATTATAGGAGGTAATCAAAATAGCCAACAGACAACAATAAGTGCAATTTCCTACAATTTTCAAGAGAAATGGTAGAATTAAGTGTCATCAATACAAGGTACAATTGCTCCATTGGTTTATTATAACAATTGGTTTATTTGACCAATTATCATTAATCATATTTTTTCCACATTAATGAAGCATAACAGTTCATTAACACTATGCAGAGCATTTTAAATAATGCACTAAAATGGAAATGGCAATAATCTGAACTCATTATGACCAAATCGTTTTAACATGGTAGACTCTCTTCAGATGGGATTAAAAATACTGCAAAGAAAGGAAATTGTGTTTTCACACCTGAAGCCATTTGTATCCGAGTAATAATGCATCTGCAGGTGTGACTGACTCAGTTAGAACAAGTTTTTGACTAGCCATATATAAAACATAAAACACCACCTTTGGTAATGATATGACAATCAAGCTCCTTACGTGACTGGACAATGGACAGTTTTTCATTTGTCCCAGAAATTCATGAAAACACTACAAACTACTTATCCCATTGCTCTAAAAAGATTTCACACCATTACCCACAGACCAATGACCTACAAGCACAGAACTTCTAGTTTCTCTCTCTCCCTCACCCTCACACACACACACACACACACACACACACACACACACACACACACACACACACACACACACACACACACAGAGAGAGAGAGAGAGAGAGAATAGCAAAGGCAACCTCTATGTAATCTAATCTGTCAGCCAGATGTCTTTTATATGACTATGGGGGAGTTTATATACTCCTTAAAGGGCATGTCTAGAGAACTAAAGACAGTTCCGGCTCCACTGGTCAAGAGGCTGAGGTCAGCTTGGCCTTGTCCTGACTGAAGACTCAAGCAACTGGTTCAAATTCTCTCTTTGTCAATAATACTGCCAAAAAGTTTTGATTTCCAGAATTCCTTCACTGGAGCTGAGAGTGGAAAAAGAAAGATTTAATCCCAATACAAAGCTTCAGGCTGTGTCTCATTGGAAAGATGATTCCACTCATTATTTTCTAACTACTGACATTTAAAAACCAAAAAAATTAAATCAATGGCAGATGCCAAATATCAGATGTGATGATACAGCCATACAGGAAAACACAGTGGGGTAAGACAAGCCCTAAACCTACAAAGCTAACACACCCTCAAAGGCTGTTCTGTGTAGAAATATTTACGAAAGAGATTAACAGGGCAAGAGTGTGGATCTGCCTTGTACAGTGGGACCCTCGAAAGTAAGACATAGTTTAGATGTAGCTACTCTGTTTTGAGACGTCCCCTCTCATTCCTACCCTATATATGGACACACAGATCGTTTCTCTGGGTACACGAGCACTCCACAGCTATCCAGAAGGCCTGAATCACTCGCAAAAGTGTTATTCTCCTCACACAGCCAAGCCGAGCAGCCCGACAGACTTCCTGCTCGTCCAAGAGACGACTGGCTATAGACCAATGAGCTCCTAGGAGTTTCTCAGCCATCGTAATAACCACACATTGAGGCACTTGAAGCAAGCGGCCATTTGAATGTGGCTGAATGAGCCTGCTTCCCACGTGGCGTTGTCAGTCATAATCTCCATCAAAGGAGATTTTCTTCTGCTACATTTTACAGATGGCAGAAGACCTGCAAAGTGACCGAACAGTGGTGAGAGGAACTGTGGGCTCAGTGTAAGGCAGGCCGCGTAACAGCTACACACACCCATCACACACCCATCCAGTGTGAAACGGATCCAAGATTTTGGCCAAGATTAAAGATCCGCCAGCAAGCTGCAATGCATTCCAGCCAGATTCCTTCACCCAAGAAAGACAGAGCCAAAAGAAAAAGAAGCAAAACAAATCTCAACAACTCCAACTATTGAGTGTGTTGCTGTTATCTGACAGGGTTATCCGTTTCTGGTATCCCACATTAACCCCCCACCCCTCATAATTAGGGAGAAACGGAAACTGTAGCAGGTGAGAGGGTCAAGGTACGGTTATGCTATATCTGGGCTGCAGTTGACCAAAACGCTCACAGAACCACTGAACATACCAGACTGCTTAGTCTGCGAACTCAATGTGCACAACATAAGCCCTCAGCACACTGCCAGTCGATAAAATGCTCTCTCATAGCCGCGTGTTATGAGAGATGCTGGAATGTAAATGCAACATCCAGACCGGCAAACACAACATATTAATTTCAGCCTGTTGTGATTGACTAGATAAGAAGGCTAAAACCACAAGGCTGATTAATATATAATTAACTCTGTAGCCTTAGTCTGTAAATATAATACCTTGTGTTGTTACATCTACACACATACACACCACCCCAATCAATAGGCTATCATTTATACAGCCAATTTAAAGAAAAGCCCTGCATGCAGGAGATGGTTTTCTTCTTCTCCTGTGTGCAACCCAATCGAGCAGAGCGTCTGTTCACAGGTGTGTCCGGTGGGCTGAACAGTCGCACCTCATACGCACGCTCCGTTCTCCAGGGCTTAATTGGATTTCGCAGCGCAGTGCTTGAACAAATAGCCCAAACTGACAGACGCTGGAAGAAACACACTCGCGCGCGCGCAACATGGCAGCGCTACACTAGCAGAGGGCAGAGAGAGGCGCGCGGGCACAATAGCGTTCTCCTCGGTGCTTTGACTGCTTTCATTCCAGATCGAAGAGCCACGTAAATGCTATCTTTCAATTTCCGATTGAACAGCATCAATGACATCTTTACTATATTTCATTTGTCTTAATTCACGACATTCGCTCTGAAGCTCATGGGCAGGACCATAAACTATCGGAATGCTCCATTCATACAGTGTGCTGGATGTTCATTGATGAAATGCGTCAAGGTGTTTTTCCATTAAAATAATCTGCAGACTTAAGCAAACGGGAAAGTCAGCCCCCCCCCCCCCCCCCCCCCCAGTAGGACACAGCCTATCTAGGCTGGGGGTTCCTGTCATGTTGAACACCAAGATGTCACACTCACGCTGCGTAAAACGCCGACCCTGCGCCTGTATCACTGATACACCGCGGGGGTCAAAAGTGTGTTCCCTTACCCCTTCTCTCACTTTATGTCCTTGAAAAAGGAAATGACGCGGACTGAGATTCCCTCGATATATTTATTTACAATATTCAGCAGAAAGACATCGCAAGGACAGATGCGATGTCATTTATCTCGAACATGCTGGAGTCAGAAAGAAACCGTCCAGCTCAACATCATCAACGTGAAGCATTCGGTTAACGTTATTGAAGCATTCGGTATAGAGTTATTGAAATTTACATTTCAAAACGTGTATTTAAGCATTAAAAATGCCGTTTTTTTAATCATCATTCCTTACCTATTCTCCGCAAGGCAGGCTGTGGACTTGGGAAACCGCCGCTTATATGGTATGAAAACCGCATCGTTTTGAACTGGCTGGAAAAAGACTTGTGCGTGTCGGAGGGCAGCGGCGGTGCAGTGAAGCTGAGCAGAGCGCTCCTGGGTCGGTTCAGCTGCATGCCTGCTCGCTCTTACGCGGGCATAGGGTGCAGGACGTGGAGGTCTTTCTTTAGAAGGAAAGGCAGGAATATATGGCTTTATATTCCAGCTCCAACGACAAATCACACCAAACTGGAATACGGAGGGCTGCACGTCCAGCTCCGGGCACCGTCAAGCTGCCTGTCCCAACAGTACCGTCGTCGTCTGTCTGTTTTAAACTGAAAGTTGAACGATACCAGTTATACGGTAACGATCTGCCAGTATGCTGGGTAGCGGTAGAGGGAAGATCCGATCCAAGGGCTTCTGAACGGTGTAAAACTCCATCAAAGACTGGCTGGAAATAAGGGTCACTTTCAGGTCGGAAAAAACAAATCTATGAAGCCAATTAACAGTATAAGTGATTTAAACACTGGTCTAATTTGCCTTGTACATTTAAAACACATCTATGCTACGAGTATAAAACGTTTATTTTATGAAACGACGTTCGTAGCTAGGTTGTAACGCCACAGATAATCGCTAACGGTAAGAAAATATAGTCAGTCTTTCTGGGCTCATCGTGTTGAACTGAACGCAAAGCCCTTCAAAGAACAAAAGTAACACACTAGGCTACTGCCATCGGAGGAAAATTAGGATTACATATCTTAGTCCATCTTGACACGGTTTTATTCCACAATGCTAAATATATCCATTATATTAAAAGCATAAAAAATGGGGGGCAAAGGCCAACAAAATGCATTTTAAAAGTTTGAAGCGTGCGCACACGTGATGATGGTCTCCGTATTCGTGCGTGCAGTCGGTGGTTCTCCGTTTCCCACCGAACCGTTCTTCAGATTCTGCACACTCAGCCGCTCCACGCACAATCAAAACATGCTTTTGCCCTTCAGATCATTGAACTGTTGTCCTCCAAAATAAATGCAACAAATTATTCCTTAAATGACTCGACTGTCGCGCTCTCCCCTTAAATCCGTGTACGTTTTACTTATGGTCTTCTCCGGTTGTAGACGCATTGTACGTTAAGAACCTCGAGGTCAAGTCCCGTAGTTAACCGTAGACCTCCTCCTCGACTGTCTCCTTTTTTCGCCGCTCCCGTGCGCATTACTTTGTGGACATATGAAACCTAGTCTCAACCCCCCCTCTTCCTCCTCCTCCTCCTCCTCCTCCTCCGCCATCTCCATTTTTCCCAAAGTCTGTTTCCCATTTGGGTTTTTTCCCTTGTCCATGGGGTTTGCGCTTGAAATTTGATGCGAGGAAAAACGCTGAAAGGATTTCAACGTCTTTCTCGCCATCTGAAAACGTCTTCTGTGGAAATAACACTCGTTATTGAGTTTCTCAACTGATGACGTTAGTTTACTGTAATCAAATTAAATATTTACTCTGAATAAAAAGACGTTAAATGGGAGGGGAGTGAGAAGTTGGTAAACATGCGCGTAAAAGGTCGTGCACTCGTCTCCAATCTGACCCAGATTGCTCAAATAGTTTAAACCGGAGAAAATGTTTTTAAAACTGTTATGAGCAGAGAATACTAGTTGAGAGAGAGAACCGTTGAGTTAAAATCTAGAGTTCCTTAAAGGACTTTTTTCCAGTAATATTTATATTTCATTTCGTATTTACACGTGCAGTGTGTGATGCCTTTAATCCTAAAATAATTACATGTAAAATCCTCACATTTAGACACTGCGTCTCAACTTCTGCACACAAATGCGTGCTGTTGTATACGAGATGCGGAGAAAGAGCGCTTAACTACAGCTTTATGATCGACCCACGCAGTGCCAATGAACTGATTTAGGGACTGGCGTGTTTTGGATAGGACCCTCACAGTAGTCTCGTTCCTTGGCTACCTGGCTGTGGCATGTCAACAGCCGATACAGCTGGGTTAGTGGCCCCAGGGGACAGGACTGGAGCTAAGAACCAGTGGAAATACCATAGGACATAGGGGACACTTTCTAATTCAGTGTCTGTGACTGGCCCCACAGGAATGGAAAGCACAGTATTAAACACAGCTAAATCAACTTCAAAATCCTTCTTCCATTTTTCAAAGAATGATGGGAAACGGACCAACCAAACTCAGTTGGTATTTCCTGTAAATATTTATGCTGAGCTAAATTCATAAGACTCAAGTAAGTAGCTCCTATAACAGCATGTAGCCACAGCACTTTCAGGAACTTCGACTCTACTGCCTTAATGTGACGGAGGTCATGGAGGTTGCAGTGAACCTACAAGGTTTAACATGTAAAATTTCCATACATAAAGTTTTGCCTCAGACAAAAGTTGACATTCAAAACTGTGAGTCTCCAGTGAGAATTCTTATCATTTGACCCCTTAAACTAGTCCTGGAAAATTGGTTCATGATGAAAAACTACTGTTCCTTTCATAATCATGTTTCATATTCTCCAATTTAAAAAAATGTTTAAATAAAATAAATGTACTTAACATAAAAGATATGCCAAGTAAAATAAAAAATGTAAAAACTTTATTTTTACATCATCACAAATTGTGCTGTTAAGTGTTACAGTATTATCCATATGGGCCCCTTGGTGGTTGCCTTTGAAAGTTTTACAAAAGGTAGGAAACAGTAGTGCCAGTGTTTGACCAGAAGGTGGTGGTGTTGCTGAGGGAGTCTGATAATATGGTATCTGCAATTCCCAAAACAGCAAATCAAGTTCGCCAAGTACCAAATTATTTCAAATAGGTTAATAACAGTGCAGATGATTAAAATCACCTTTATTACAGTAATACAAGAATAACCAATTCATCAAAGACATGCCCTAATAATAATGTGCAAGCCTCACTTAGCATTCTGCAGATGCGGTTTCAGACATCAAATGGATAAGCCAATATCCCCAAACATGAACGGCATCCAAAGTAATCTGCATCAGTCTGTCTGTCCTTTTGGCTCCGGACCACATAAGGATTTCCTGCTCCTCAAGCTATACCTTGGCTGCAGGGAGCAATTAAACCACATTAGCAAATGGATGTGTTCCTAATTGAGATGCGTTGTAAAACCACCAGCAATTAGTGAATTCTACAAATACCTGGAAACTATTAGAAGGGGAGATTTAGAATGTACATGCAGATTACATTAAGTTACAATGGAGCATTAGCACTAAACAACAAAAGCATTACAAGTGCTAACTTGGGATTGCCATAAGTTCTGTTCACCATCTGAGGAACCTTCCTATGCATCTCACATTTTCCCAGCTTTAACGCACCTACTCCAAATAAAGAGGGACCTGGATTAGTAAGTAAAGGGTTGAGATCAGGTGTAGTGGTCCAAGTAAAAGAGTGCAAGGAGGTTCTAGGACCGCAGCAGTGTTTTCTGCTCTCACCTTTACCTGGGGGCGGAGGCAGGGCTAGATGGCATTCTTACCTGGTCGTTCTCCACAAGCACGCTGTAAACCAGTGTGGAGGAGTTACGCCCACGAGAGCCAGAGGACCGCCGCTGCCGTCTGCCAAGGATCTCCGCAGACCTCAGCTCCTCCGGCGGAGCAATGAAGCTCTCGATCTGCCTACCTGGCAACCACAAATGAGTTAACACAACATATAGGCGTGTTAACTCATTTGCAAGTTATATTATACTTGTTAACCCTCATCTGACAAGGAAATGAAGGTTTCTTACTGCTGTGGAGGGTAGAAAATGACGGCACCGTTGCATCTATGGCACTGCAGGGATGCAAAACCACCACACTGTTCTCGTGTACCTGACGCCACTTCCCAGCCGATAGCTTCTGCCTGGGTGTATTCCACTCATTCGTGGAACCCGAAAGACGTTCTGGAAAGTACTGGTACTTCTTAGAATCTTAGTACGCTCCAAAAACATATTGGATGCATTTACAAAATGAGGACGTAACAGAATGTGTGAAATGGTATGCTCGCTCACTCTGAAGACATCTCACCTGCCCTCTGCAAGGCTTGCTGGAGATTAGAGTGAGTTTCTTTTAGCTCTCTCAGAATCTCCAGACTTTCTCTGTTAATGTTCCGGAATCGCACAGCAAAGTACAACAGAACAAAGCAGCCAATCAGAACCATGACTTTTCTGAGAAGCCCAACCAATAAGGAAATCCGCTCCTATACAACAATAGCAGCAAACAGTGAGATTACCTTACAGCTAGCATAATGTAACAAATTTCATAATTTCACATAAATTGATATTCACTCCAAGAAACATGAATTCAGGACCTGTAACTGAATACACTTATGTAGAGTTCAGTAACCCACCATTTGTTGATATCCTGGATTATCATCTTCCATCACCATCTGACAGATTAACCTCTCCAGATATATGTTCAGGGCTACCAACCCGAACAGAAAAAATCTAAGACCAAGCACGAAGAATAACATCGTTCAAATTGACATGCTTCTACGTTGTCATACAATATGAGCATGACAACAACAAACAAAAACACCACAAGACTCAGGAACTACAATTAAGAGGCAGAATTTCACCCAGCAGGGATGAAAAATTATAAACATGCAAAACAACTAATGATTTAATGCTTTAGAAAAGACTGTTCATATTAGAACACTGAATCATGCGGATTGGTGTACATTGAATACTGCAACGCTTCAATGTTGTCAGGGTTATCCCTCATCATAAAATGCTGATAAAAGACCATAAAGTTCTCATGCACACACTAATATGCATGTTTGGCAACAATTTGATGTCATCAATCTCCAGACCAATCACAAGGTTCGACATGAAACCTGATGACATGGTTTCTGGCCTGGTATCAAGTCTGCTCCTCATTCACCTGGCCCCACAGGTGCGGCGTGTGGAGGTGAGCAGGAAGGAGGCGCAAAAGCCCAAAGCGTTGTAGAACAAAGAGCTCAGGGTGTGAGACTCCGTCATGATGAAGCTCTGGAGGAAGGCCACGCGGTTAAATATCTCCACAAACGCCACTTGCTGCTCCTGCACAGAATGCCTCATTTCGGCAAACACATCCTTCAAACCTGCAAGGAGATACATTTAATTTAGTGAACAATAATAAAAATATATATAATAAACAAAACAAGGGGCCAAACAAGAAGACCAAATGTTAAACAGGATATTAAAACAACTCTTGTAAAGGTTCATAAACCTCTGAACTTCATTTCTCAACATAACCAGGAAAAAAAAGCAAAGTTGGATATGGAAGGAAAGCAGGGACAACATCTTAACACACATGGAAGAGGAGGAAGGATGAACACAGAAGAGAATGCCAGTTTTCTTCATCCATAACCATCCACTGCCTGAAGCTTTACTTTCTAAGGAACTGAAGATGCTTCACTAATGCATTTTGACCATAGGTTAATATGGAGATTGGTATGTCAGCAAAAGGTGCATAAAACTCAGTATGAATCAAAATTGTAGCTTTTAAAGCCACCTTTAGCGGAGTCATGCAGTGTGTGTTTGAGCTCCTCTCCGTTGCGCAAGATGGCTTCCTGTGATTTGAGGGTCATGCTCTGGGCTTCCACAAGATCCTCTGCCATACGCTGGGTGGAAACAAGTCGCTCAGCCACGCCAGCTGAACTCTCCCTCAACCTGAGACACAGAGACATTTAGTACCAAAACACAGATGCTTCTGATTTGCAGAGAACCATTTATAAAGGCACAGAAACAAGTGTCAGGACACTGGCCTCGAGCAACACACACTCCTACATTATCTGCTTGGTGTGACACCACGAATTGGGAAGCGTCAAATTAACATAGGCTTCTATCAACATAGACGTTGTGTTTGCAAATTGACTAAATATTTAAGTTCTTGTCACATAAAACTGCCATCTCATTAAGAACGACCAATCAGTTAAATGATCTGGATGCACTAAAACACCACAACTAAATGTGCTTGCTTTCTTGGAGGCACCTGTTGATGGTGTTTTCTGCCTGATGCTGCCACCGCTCTCCCTGCAGGTAATGGCAGATGCTATGGGCGTGGGTGAAGAACTCCGTGTAGGTGTTGAAAGCAACAGGGTCCATGTTGCGGGTGCAAGTTTTAACATCGCTGCCTTCGGGGCACTCCGGAAAACTACGGCCAGACCTACGTTGAAATACGTGTGAGAAAACACTCCTTAGTAGGAGCATTCACCTGTCTCTTACAAATACAAAACACATTGGGAAAACAATGTTGCGTTCCTGGGTGGGCGGTTGCGACCTTCTCAGGTGACAGTGAGTGAAGGCCAACGCAATCTCGCTTTGCGTGTCGTCGGAAAACTGTCGGCACCTCGTATGGATTTTGTCCAGCGCTCGGGACCAACATTCTCCATAGCGCGGCGACGCGGCGAATTCGCGGACCTTTTGTAGTTCGTCTCGGCCTTTACTTTCTAAACTTTGATCGGCAGCCACGATACAAAGAGAGCTGCAACTCACAATGCAAAGTACTGAAACGGCACGCATCGCTGTTCAAAGTCAAACGATTGATACAGTAAAAATATTATTTTAAAAACTGCACTTAAAAAATATTTTTTAAAAGTCTTAAAAAATAATGTAGACGCACAGAAATAAACCTGAGCTCAGTAGAAAGAAAAGGCCGTACGCCTTAGCACGCCCTATTTTAATTAATTTGACTTGTTACCGCCTCCACATAAGGATGGGGAAATGGTTGTAGGCGTGATTGTAATTGACACGCAACTGAAAACTATGCTCAATGTTGTACGACCGATTAGGTTTCCGCATAACCATTGCAGTGTTTAGATGATAATCCACTCTACACTGATCGATGTGTTTCTGGGAAAATCACTCATATCAGATTAAGTTTTACATCAAATAAATATGGCCGTGAATTATATATTGACATATCCAATTATGACAAACTTAATTGTCACTGTCAAATCACCAAATTATCTTTCAAAAGCTTTTGGTTCAAATTTTGAATTATAGAAAGTAAATTATGCTGTGAGCACGAACCATTTCTGTATTTTGCATTTGGGCTCAAACGAGGTTAACTGTGTGATGCCCAATGTAAAGAAGCATGAGTAGACGGAGATGTTTGACGTCTATTTGTCTCCTGTGAAATAGCAGTGAGGATGGGATAAGAAGACATAAGTAGGCTAATTATAGTGCAGTTTATGAACAAATAGTCACACACAAGTTTATTTTGTTGGATCTTGAAATAAAAAGTAAATGAAGACCTTAAACGCAAATAAATATTCCTGTTCGTGTCCTAGCTCTTAATGCTTTACTAATAAGTTGATAGTAGGCTGCTGTACTCAGACTTCCCACAATAGGAGCCCATTCGTAAACGACAGAACTGTGTAATTGTTAATAGTTGTGAATGCGTATACCACAGAAACATCTAATTATTTGGGGAAATATGTTAGGCAGTTCAGACAATATTCTATGTTCTAATCCTCTAACTATAAAACAGGCCTACTAGGAAAAGCTGGTGACCTGTAGGCTACTTTAACCAAATAGTGACCTAAAATTTTAGGTGCAACTTTTAGAGTCTTTTTTGAGACAAATATAAATAATATTTAGCGGCAAACGAATACAAAGATTCTAAAACTGTCCTGGACTGTTATTCTAATGTGCATTGCAGTGTCCCTTACACGGCCTAGACATTCTTCTCTGATGATTATCTTTCGCCAGTTCTCGCGGGAAGTTCTACTAATAACTGTTTAGTTTTAGCTCATGTCTCGCGAGATGTCGAGCAGAAGCGATGGTGTAGAGGGAGTGGGAGAGGGTGAGGGGTAACCACAAAGATGTTGCGTGATTTTTTGGAAATTTATTTATTTAAATAAAAATGGCCGCCGCAGAGAGCGGAGAGGAGAGACTGTAAGTGTGAATTGCTGTATTCACATCGTAACGCTGAGGCAGATTCGATTTGCCGGGAGCTGCAAATTTGCTATTTGCGCGTTCGTCGTGCCGTTAGTGAGCGTTGTGAGACGTTAGCTTTAGCTAGCCCGTTAGCTTAGCTCGCGAAGCCTTAGCTCGCGCCGAGAATACGTCACTCGCATTTCCCCCGCTTTCCCAGATCATGGATGATCATGGCAACGCTTTGTGCGGCGGTTAGCTCCGCGCTAGTCGGCTAGTGGCAGGAGGAGGTGTGTTGGTGTCATTTTCCGACGTTACTCAGAACTGTTTGTAAAGACGTCTAGCTTGCTAATATCCTCCACTGTGTGTGTGTGTTTTTTTTTGTGTGGAGCACTGTGGTGGTTTCCTGTCCGCTGTCTTGATATTCGATGTCCTCTTCGAGTATAAACTCTACAGATTTTTTTTCTCCAAGTTACGTTATTGCCTTCAGTGGGCTGTCAAAAGCACCCAGCCAGTTGGAAGTTAGCTAGCTAGCATGCCTGGTTAGCCAGCCAGCTAGTTTCGACGCGGCGGCAGGCTGAAATTAGATTTATTCCACAAAGCTGTTTCGCTAGCTATCTGACGGGATTGTCTTGACATGGCCCATATTATCCAGTAATCACAATTACGTAAACTCGGAGCTTCATAATTTGATGTACAAGTGCACAACAGTGGTGGCCTTGTTCTATTTTCAGTTTTTGTAGCCAAACACCCAAGTTTGCACATGGATGTAAGTTGGTGAGCTAGCTAGCTTGCATTCTTATTTTTATTTTTTTGTTTGTGGTCACCCAGCTTTGAATTGCTACTCATTATACATATATCTACCTGGCTAGCTATGTAACTACATGTACACGTGCAGAATTGCGTTTATCTCACTCTTGCTGAAATGTATGCAGCTAATATTACTGTTTTGGGGTGAATGAGTTTGCGTGTAACTGTACAAGACACTCCCATGTGAACAGGCTTGTGCTTTCAGAGTAATGTGGTTGAGCTAGCTTCCGGTACAACATTTAAACATGTCTTTTCAAAAAACCTTTCGGCATATATTCATGGCATTACTCGAGCAGACATACCCTGCATGGTCTTGCATGATTAACATAAAGCTTCTTTTTCTAAGGGCAACATAGTGGCAGAGGTGGTACTGCCATATGGACATCTTGTATGAATAAACTCAAGCTAACATGACCTCAATAATGCAGCATTAATTGCTACATCCCTTAAGGGTGTCATGACCACATGCATTTACTTTGTTGACAGCATGGTTGTAAAATGATAATCGATACTGGGAAATTTCTCGCAGGTTGGAATTCTCGTACATCACATACATAACGAGATATAAAAAGGTATTGAGGTGTGCTCAGGTTCACTACAGTTTTTACTGTGTATTGTTAAAAAAAAAAACTTAAGTTGTATGCTCCTTGGTCTTAAATTTAAGACATTCTTCACTTGTGTAAAATATTGTTTTGCATGTGTAAAATAAAGTGGTGTATTGTGCAATCAATGTAATCCAAATAACTACAGTAAAATAAAAAAATATGGATCTAAGCATTCGCAGCTGCATAGCAATAACTACACCACTGATTGTCACAGCTTTTTGCAAAAGTTTTTTTTTTTTTTTTTTTTTTTTACACATCAAGCACAGCACGGCTTTAAAAGGCATATTAAATAATTTTAATACTACATTTTTCATTTGCCTTGTACTGACACCCCAACATATCTGATCACATTCCTTGTGAGGACAGCCATAAGTAATCCATATGTGCTTTAGACCACAAATTGTTAGGTGAATTTTCTAATAACCCCACACAAACAAGGTAGGTACCGCGGAGCTTTTCACTTTGCCCGTCAGAGTTGGTGTTAATGCAGGCAGGGTTCAGTAACACTTGTATACATCCGCTTTGCTATCTTACATTCCACACAGTGCAGTGCAGCTTGACCACAAATAGGGTTTTCTGCTGCTGGTTGGCTTTGAATACACTTGTAGCAAGGCAGATAGAGATGGAATGAAATGGCCCGCTCTGCAGTGAGCCACGACTACTTTACTAATTACTTATAACATAAACAAGAAAGCAGCCTGATTATGTGACACTCAAGGCACAATCACATCACCTTGTTATCAGTTTCTGATTCGATAGTAATCGTACCGTAATAGTTTAGGGCTTCACATTTTTAATGATTGGTATTAGTAAGCTTCAAGTTTATATTTTACTGCTTATTGAAACAAAAATGAGACAGCCACCCTTTTTCAAAGTTCTTTTTTTGTATGCCTCTTAGGAGATTCATCACATACCAGACAGAGAGATTTAGGATTTTAAACAGTACAGATTCCATAAATGTATAGAACGTTGATTTTATAATATAGGCCTAAATATATATTTTTTCCATATTGCTGTTCTCGCATTAAATTCCAGCCTGTGAGAATAATTCTCATGAGAGCAACTGTGAAAAGATTTTAGTAACTATTACCATTATTTTCAACAACAACATCACTGTGGAGTTTCACAGTAATAAATCATTAATATCCAATTTACCCTGCCACTGTCTGTTCCACCTCGTTCCACCATTTGGATAAAACTGTAATAGACCTATTCTCCAAGCATTTTTGCTACATTTTAAATATTTAAAGAAGGACATTTTGGGGAGGGTGATTTCAGTCACATGGTGTTCTTGTTCTCGACATAGTGCCAGGACGTGCTGTTGAAAATGTGGTTGTGTATTTTCATCTGAAATTAATCATATATCCGATTTAACTTTTGCTTATTATAATTATAGTAACTAGCATTTTCTAACCAGCTCATAATGGGATTTAAATTATTCTCAGGTCTATTATCAAGCAAGCTCTTTTGTTGAGTAGTGTAATGTATGATCTCACTGTACCTGGAGTCTTCCAAATATGAGTTTCATAAATTGATGTTTAAAAGTACTGGTAATTGGTATTGTTTATTTGCTAAAGTTGTAATTACTTTAAAAACTTGTAATTACTTTTAGAAAATGGGGGACACTGTACTACAGTTTTTTTCTGTATAGATTTGTCAGATGGTTTGGATGTTGTTTTTTTGTTTGCTTTTTCACATTTCCGTGTTGTAGGTCTGTGGCTCCTCAGACATAGGAGTCTTTTTGGAGTGCTTGCTTAAGATGACATACAGTTTTAAGGGAGGGGCCGGGATCACAGCCCTCGATTAGCCGTAGTGCTGTGACAGGCATTAGACATGCTACAGTGAGCAGGAAGAGTGATCACCTCAACAGCCTCTGGATAGAAGATGAGATTCTGACACCCTTTTGCTTTTTTGGACCAGTGGGTGTATTGAAGGCCAAATATAGCCACTTGGGCAGCTTTATAACTACTTAAGGTTTTTTTTTTTCTCTCATCGTGATAGCAAAACCACCTAAAACATAAGAGGCAGAGCCCCGTTGAAGGACCTTCAGATGGTGCAGGGGTCTTCCTCTTCCCCTCTCAGAAAGGAAGAGAGTGTCTTCACACTTGAGAGCGCAGTGGAAGAACGCAAACGCACTTTAGCACTACCCGCTGCACTCTCTTGTGATGTCAGAGGTTTCTTATTCTTTCAAACACGGGACGTTGATTAGAGAGGAAAGACGTTTGCACTTATTTTATCATCAACTAGGTTTAGATCTGCGGTCAGATGCTTTTCAGCCTTTTTCCCTTTTTAGACAGACGTTCCATCAGACTTCTTGGCGTAGAGAGGAAGTGTCAAGTACGGCCTCGTCTGAAGCAAAATCAGACACGTGTTTATTTCAGTAAAATAACGGCTGTAGGTTGTAGCTGTTTCATACATAAATATGTGTGTGGGTGTGTTGCACAAAGAAGTACACAAAGTTTCCAGAGAAACAGGACGTTTCAGACAGAGGTCCTTCATTAGCTGAGCAAGCAAGCTACGTATACACACACGTGTGGGGTTAAAAAAAATTCCCCATAGTCTGCAGGGAGTGAAAACCCTCGTGACCTGCCTTAGCAGATGACACATCTTGATGAGTAGGCCACACGTCATCTTGGCTGTGTAACTCTGAGCTCTTTCCTGTTGTTCTGCGTGCAGAGGTGAGGGGAAGGGGGAGGACCAAGAGGGCTCTAAAGAGAAGGCACAGAAACAGAAAAAGAGCAGGAGGGAGCGGCCGGATGTGGAGGGGGAGGAGCTCGCCGCATCCACGCCCCCAGCCGTCATGGCCCAGGCGCGGCCCGACGAGGGCCGGCAGGCCGAAGCGGGGACGTCTGAGCCCTCGGCCCTGGACGTGGGAGCGGCCGGTTCCCCGGAGGCCAGCTCCTCGGCCAAGCAGCGGCGATCCATCATCCGGGACCGAGGGCCGCTGTACGACGACCCGTCTCTGCCTCAGGGCTGGACGCGGAAACTGAAGCAGAGGAAATCGGGACGGTCCGCCGGCAAGTTCGATGTCTACCTGATCAAGTGAGTGGCCGGTCGGGGCAGTGGTATGGTAAGGACCGCGGTGGAAAGTTCACTGAAGGGATGTTTCACTAATTAACAGCAACTTTCCTCATAATGAGTTCAAGCCAATAGTGGCCAGCTGCAGTCATTTACAGATTAATGCCACGTGATTCCCTCAGTTTCTCAGTCATTGTTAGTTATTTTAGCAGTTTTGGGCAAAATATCCTTTTAAGAATGGAAAGAGTTTGTTCTAATTTTAAGTGCCTGTGACTGATCGATATTTAATGCGTCTTGTTGACAGCTCCTGGAATCCCCAGACCTTTTCTTTACTTTTTATATTTTTATTTCTTTCTTTATTTTTATGGACCAAAACTATACTGCTGTAGCTAGAGAAAGGGAATATGTAAAGTGTTCCACAGCTCCATGGGCCAGACTGGGCTTGGATCATAGAGAAACAGACAAAACAACCCCAGTGAACTGTTCTGGCATGGCTGTGCTGCATGACCCCTGAAGGAGGAATTCTCATCTGAGCGTTTATTTTTATTTTTTTAAGGGAGATGTGTTTTGTGCTGGTTGATATCTGGGACATGTATGTTTTAGTCTGGACATGTATGTGCAAAATGTGTACAAAGCCGAGACGGATAATTTAGCGGTGTGAAGTGCACGCCACTGCCCACGTTGGGTGTTTGTAGGTCAGTGTGGACCGCTGCGTCCCAGTTCCCATAGTGCTTGTTAGTGCTGCCGCTCAGTGTTGGCAGAGTTTGAAGAAGGCAGTTGGAGTGTCGCACAGATGTTGAGGTGTATTTCATGTTGTTAAATAGCATCCATTCTTTGTCTTGAATATAAAAATAATTTTATTTGACTGTATTTTATTCATTTTTCCAGCCCAGAAGGGAAAGCCTTCCGTTCCAAAGTGGAACTCATGGCGTACTTCCAAAAGGTGGGAGACACCACCACAGACCCAAATGACTTTGACTTCACGGTCACAGGACGAGGAAGCCCCTCTCGCAGGGAGAAGAGACCGCCAAAGAAGCCCAAAGTGGTCAAGCCGTCCGGACGTGGGCGCGGTCGGCCGAAAGGCAGTGGCAAGGTACGGCAAGCCACGGAGGGCGTGGCTGTAAAACGCGTGGTAGAAAAGAGTCCGGGAAAACTCCTCGTCAAGATGCCCTTTGTGGCTCCGAAAACCGAGGCAGGGTCACCTTCGGGACAAGTTCCTGTTCCCAAATTGCGTCCGGGGCGTAAGAGGAAAGCAGAGAAGGAACCGCCGAGCGCACCGAAGAAGCGTGGGCGCAAGCCGGCAGCGACGTCGCAGTCTGCAGCTGGGGCGGGCTCGAGTGCGGCTTATGCGGCCGCGGCCATCGTCTCCGCCGAGGCAAAGAAGAAGGCGCAGAAGGAGACTGCGGCCAAGCCTGTGCAAGAGAAGGCGCTTCCCATCAAGAAACGCAAAACACGGGAGACCATGGAGGAGGCGGAGGGCCCTGCCACAGCCACGACTGAGGCGACGCCCCCGGGCACCGGGACCGGTGTGGCGAAACGCCCCGTCACGCAAACGGCGCCCCCTCCTGGAGCAGAGGCAGAAACGGGACAAAAGCTTCACAAGCACTCGGGCCGGAAGCACAAGGAGGCGTCGGCTGCGGATCCGGGAAACGGCGGCGCCAGCAGCAGTGGACCAAAGAGTCACAAGAAGAGAGATCAGAGAGGGCAACACCTCAAACACCTCCACCATCATCACCACCATCACCAACACCACATGCCGGTGATGGAGCCTTCCATCTTTACTCCGCAGGCTCACCAGCTTTCCCTTGGGCATTCCACACAAGGAGGACCCCCAGCGCCTCCTGCTGCCCCAGCGGAGAACGAGCCCCAGGACTTGAGCACCTGCAGGCCCAGACAAGAGCCGGTAGCCTGCAGGGATGAGGCTAGAGCCGACAGCTGCGCGGCCAGAGACACTCTGGCGGCCGGCAAGACGGTGGCCACAGAGCTACGATCCCAACAGCAGCAGCACGGCACTGTGACGGCGGAGGGGAAGGAGCTCAGAGACATTGTTCCTCCCTCTGCTGTCCCGAGGCCAAGCCGGGAGGAGACGGTGGAGTCCAGGACACCTGTGAGTGAACGCGTGAGCTGACTGGCTGGCTGACAGATAGACAAACTGACCAATCAGCTGCGGCGGCTGTGTTTGTATGCAGGAATAGAGGCACTCACAGGGGGAAGAATCATTTTTGTTTTTTGTTTTTTTTTTCCCTTTTCTTTTTGTTTTTTTAACCAAGGAAAAACAACAACAACAACAAAAATACAAAAAAAGTAAAAATACTTATACAAAAGGCAGCTGTTGTGTCTAGTTCTGTTTGTGAGTTGGATGCAGGGCGATTACTGACGTACTGCTTCTGGATGAATTCAGACGATTTCTTTAATTTGCCCATTTTGAGTTCATTTTTAAATTAATATAAACATTTTGGGAACCATGTGTTAGATCTTTGCCCAAGCTTCTAGTTAATAGCCAGACACTGAAACAGTAATGGATGCACAAGTCGTACTTTACGGAGAACCTATTTTTAACTTTAGCTATTTTTTCCCTGCCAAATTGCTTATGAAATGATCAAATGCCTCACAATCATGTCACTATAAAGAGATAGAACCCCCCCCCCCCCCCCCCCCTTGTTTTCTAATGTCATCGTAATTGTTTTTTCCTTCATTTTATAGAGTTGTCTAGTAAATGAAGGTAGTCTGGTTGAGTTCATGAGGAGTGTACGGTGGATTTGGGTCCGAGGGAGTGTGTAAAGGGCCACAGTGCAGCTCCCTCACCTGTTTACACAAACGTGGACACAAACGTCATCATGCTGCCACCCCGTGACCAGGGTTTTTAACCAGAGAGTCTAGTCAGACCGTGACGGACAAGAACCTCCTGTTGGTGAGGTTTGCATGATGGGAAAGATGAATGTATTTTGGCGTATGAAGATCTGGGTTCTGAGCCTAAATGTATAATTTTTTTTTCTGTCCTGCTGGTGTTCGAAGTGCAGAGGTGTGGAGAGAAGTTCTTGAATGACGAGTAATGTTACTGGCCTTGTCACCCAGATAGAAGGGTGACGCTACATTGCGAAGGATTCTCACTATTGTCGCTGTGGGGAAGATTTAGCACAAACGTGTTTGTGAGGGAATGCTGAAAGCAAGGGGCCCGTACTAGTGTGTGAAATGAGTATTTCACATCAAAGAAGCATGGAGATGAAATTCTGAAGCAGCATATTCTAACATATAGCTTTTCTTCCTTGTTTTGTGTATATATTAAGTGAAATTCAAAATGGTGGCCTTGTGTTCTCTAAACACATCACAGCCAACAGAGCATAATGTTTGGAAATGTAGCCTTTCGTTGTTCCCCCTTCGTCATGTTGATAGAGTAGTCAAATAAAGAAGTGGCTACGAACAGAAGACTTAAAAGACCTGCTATATTGACTCGACTTCTTCTGAGGCAGCACCCGGGCTAGTGTACGCGGGACGTTTATCTTGCCATGCCCCAGGTCTTAATGCTAAATGGCAGGGCTGTAAGACACAGCACTTAGACCTTTACCGTCTCTTTCACCCACTTACAACATGTCATTAAGCGATGCACAGTGCCACTGCCTAACAGTAGCGCGACAATTTGCCAGACATCGTGAACTCAGCTTCGGGAAGAAAAAAAATTACACACACACATATATAAATATATATATATATATATATATATATATATATATATATATATATATATATATATGTGTGTGTGTGTGTGTGTGTGTGTGTGTGTGTGTGTGTGTGTGTGTGTGTATGAGACACTTTAATTCCCTTTCTTATCCCTTTTTGTCTTGGTGTTTACAATTAACTGCATCGCTTTTATGGAATAGTTTAATGCGTTCCATTGACCTTATCCCAAATGTTTTTTTTAAATATGTATTTTATTTATTAAATTCAGATACAAATCCAGCACCTCATACAGCGCCCTTTTTTGGTACGGAGCCACAGAAAATATCCTCTGGCTACCCCAAAACCAAAATTAGCATAAGAATTTAGGATCAAGCATGGGAATTCCACATGCCTAACATTTTTGTGCAGTCATTAGAAATAAAATAATTGCATTGTTATGAAAATGATATTTGATATTTTGTTTTGCATTTGGGATGGAAGTAGATACCAGAGTAAACAGCAGAAGTGCGTCTTTGTCATCAGAGTAGAGCTGTGCTAATGCTGAAACGTTAACAAATGTGTGTGTTCTTTTAATGTAATAGATTAATTGCACTTTATATTTGCAAAGTAAAACAAACTCATTACCTGACTATTGAAATTGGAGGCCCTGTCATTTTGCAGTCGTGTTGGTTAGCCTTACATGAAATCATACTTTTCTATTTCATGTGAGGAGGCTGTAGCTTATTTTACACAATCATTTAATTTGAGCACTCTTAGTAAATGCAGGGTATCGTTTAACTCATGGGGACTACCACACCCCACAATGCACTCCTGCAAAAACAACAGTTGAAGGATATCGCACTGAAGAAAATATGCATAAAGCCGAGAGATTAATGATTTGCAACTGAGAAGTTTTACATTTTTTGGTCGGGTAGCTTCTACAGTGATTTTTTAATTCCAAACAGTAATGGCCAGTAGTCATACAGTGAAGGTAATTAGTTGTTAAACTTTTGTCTCTTATTGAACAGCTCCTTTGTGGTCGTGTAAACACAGATGTGTGCTTTTTAACACCTAATGTGCTGCCCTCTCCCACTTTGTCCTCAGTATTTTTTTTTCCTGTACATGTATATTTTTATTTCATAATGTGACAGAAATGATCAGAATGTTGCAGTTGTCTTTTGAATAGGTTCACAAAGTGAACTTGGACAAAAGGATTCCTGCCTAAAAGTGTGTGGTAGTCATAGAAGTATTTGTCATTTCAATGAAGCATGCTATTAATTTCTTGTGACTATGTTCAAAAGCCTACGCACACTCCCTTATGAGGTTTGGGTGACATTTGTGCATTGCACTGATTAACATGAGAAATAGTTTAAACCCTGGTAAAGCAAATTTAACATGCTCTTCAGCACTTATTCAAATGTGAATCCATCCGATTCTGAGGACTAGGACTAGCAATGTTTTAGTGTTGACTGGGATTATGCATGCAACTGAACTATTCATCAGTAATTATTTTTTTAATGTGCTTTAGGATAGTGTATGCTTCATTATCCAAAATCTTTTAAATGTTGGGGGGGGGTATTTTATTTTCTTTCTCTGTTATGTAGCTTACTGGAGGTTTATTTAGATTTGTCAGTCACCAGGGAAACAGTCCTTTTTCCTTTTAAAATGTATTTAAATGATTTTTTTATTTCCTCTTTTATTTTTACATTTTTTTATTACACACATTTTCCCTATTGTGGGTAGAGGTGTGTAGAGGTAGAGGTGTGTGTGTGTGTGTGTGTGTGTGTGTGTGTGTGTGTGTGTGTGTGTGTGTGGGTTCGGTCTCTACCTACCCTCTTGCCACTAAGCCTCCCCTCCACCTCAACCCTAGTCAGTGGGGAAGGGGCAACAGAGAAACTAGAGCACTTCAGCTCTGGGGAAAAGGGCTATTTAACATTTTCAAACAGTCAAAATATGAAGGATGATTTGATCAAGAAAATTAAGCCAAGGAGGCATATAAGCCTTGCTAGACGAGAGATGGAATTCATTCTGCTCTACATTCACTCTAGGTTAACTGCTTGAGGTCTGATCACTGAAGTTTCAAACAGCTCCAGATACAATTAGCTTCCTTTGTCCAGGGGCCCACATGCATCAAAGCCCAAAGAGGACTGGTCCTGGACCTGCTCCTGCCTGTCCATTCTAACTAGATTCACTAGGCTAAGACAGGCAGAAAAATCTGACCCTGAGTCAGTACAGGATTGATGCATATGGCCCACTCGGAGTTCTGACCGTTCACTTAACCAACGACTGACGAATAGATGTACAATAGACCTACACGTGGTCAATGTCGTCTCGCTGGTCTGAGTGACGTGGGAGGGGATGGCGTAGCAGGAGGGTGGAGGACCACAGTGTGGAGTGAGCAAGTGTAGCAGCAGATGAATGCTGCTGACACGCACACGTAACACACAGCCACATTCAACAACATTGTGTGTAAATGTGGACAAAAAAAGGCAACCAACAATGCTGTGTGTGTGTGTGTGTGTGTGTGTGTGTATGTGTGTGTGTGTGTGTGTGTGTGTGTGTGTGTGTGTGTGTGTGTGTGTGTGTGTGTGTGTGTGTGTGTGTGTGTGTGTGTGTGTGTGTGTGTGTGAAGCACTGGCAGTGACCTGCCTGCCACAGAAAGGGTAGTGCCTTTATTTTGGGAAACTGACTAAGGTGGCCTTTGAAGACAGAGGTGAACACCTTTATCCCAATGGAGCAAAACTGATGTTCCACAAAGAGGGGCCGATTGGTCGTTTCCACAAGCAGGATGTGCTCTAAACTATAAAATGTTATTGTTTTATGTTATTTTTCATCATCAGGTCCTTTTGTCTCCTTCAAAGAAATTATGTATTCATGTAACCTTCTACTTAATGAACAGTGATTTATGCTTTTTGTAGCACTCAATGCCCACTGTCAAAAATGGAGTCCTACAAGAAAAGATGAAAATCACATTTATTTATCTGTTTTTGTGCCTCTGGCAGACAAATATGCTATGGAATGTCCTTGTGTCCCTGTAGTCCAAATACATGCTATGTATGTGAACATGTATCAGTATGCATGATCGCCATTAGAAAGTAGCCATTGCTTGCCCTAAACTATTCTTCGTAATGATGTTTTTGGAACACTCCTCTCCAAGAGCTGAGTCTAGCCATCTGGCCACAAATCTGAGGGTAGATTCACATGGGGTGAATGATGTACATGATCACAAAAGAGAAAAGTTTACCAGAAAAAAACCCCAAACCGAAAAAAAAAAGCAAAAAAATTTTTTTATATATTTAAAAGCAAAAAAAACCCCAAAAACCCCCCCAAACAAACAGAACCAGACCCAGAAACCCAAAATCACACTTTAGTTGTACTGGACATAAATAGTTTTTTATTTCATAGACATTTTTTTTCCATTTCTTGATTTTGCCGATCAAAGATAGTTAAGGATGGACTCCTGAAGTTGTTACCCTGATGCAGTGGCAAAAATATTCCAAGCAAATTATATTTGTGGATCTTAGTGTTGAAATTCTCCTTTTTGGTTTTTGTTTTTTTTTTTTTTTTACCATTTTTGGGTGTAGACTATTTTACCTTAAAAGCAATAGTATACTTAGTAGACCTTATTTGCATTATTTCATTTCTTGTGTCTTTAGATGTGTACAATGTTATGTATTTAAAGAAAAAAAATGTAAAACTGAATTATAAGGAATGCCTGAAATACAAATTTACCAGTAATTACATGCATTAAATTACAGCACTTCAGATAATCTAAGACAAATGAAGGTCAAATAAAAACACAAGTTCAAAAAATAGGTTCCAATCTTCATTGGTAGAAAGTTCATGGTCTATTTAACATAGTCTTGTGCCTTGAAGTTTCAGTAATAGAAATTTATCTTTATACCGTAGTTGTATTTTTATTCTGAGTCCTGTGTTTGCCTCTTGTTGGTATTCAGTGATTTTGGGTGTGTTAAGAATTTATAGAGATCAACAATATGTTTGCCTTGTTTTATTTTCATACAGAAAACCGCATTTGGAATAAATTAGGAAAATGTACTTGGGCAATATTGACTATGTAAAAGGTAATAGGATCTTGGTATTTTTCATCCCTGATATGTTGAATGTGTCACATTGGATGAAATGTGTGTTTGTCGGGAAATGTTCACCATTTTACATTGCGAGTTGTTCATCACAAAAGCCTGCCTCAAATAGTATCTTCCAACTACAATTTTGCATTTTATGAAAGGAATATTTCAACCATGACTGATAAGACAATGAATTTAAGATCTGCACTTTATAAAGTATGTTTCCCGGCAGGACACCCATCAACGTTTTGTATGTATTTTTTACCGTTGTCCGAATTTGCTGTTTTATTTTCATAAATTTTGATTTAGTTTTAAAGAAAAAGGGATGGGTAGTACTATATATCTAAAAATATATTATTTTAACCAAACAATCCTACAGCCTAGGTGTCAGTGGTTACTCACCATTTGCCAAGCTAAGTCCTTGCCTTCCTGAAAGTGAAAAGTATAGTTTGTGTCTACTTTTATAGTACTGTGTTACTGTATTATTTGTTTGCCGTATGTAACAGATACACAACAGTAAACTGCATTTACCTTCTCCTTGTCTAAAACATTTATTTCAACAGTTCCCCCCTCACTTCTAGAACAGTGCAGGCATGCAAGTTATGGGTGCATTTTTGTGAGTGTTATTTTGAAATCTTTCAGGTTGCAGGAGGTATTCCACAGCTAGTACTGCATCAGGTAGCTATGCAAGAAAAATATAGTAGGTATTTCAGTGGCAGATTACGATAACAAGTATTGTCAAACCTAAGTGTTATTAATAAGTAAACCGATCTAGTAGTCCTAAATGCCTATTTCTGAATTCTCTCAAAGCTTTTTTTAACATTGAAATCTGCTCAGGAAGCATAGCAGTACGGAACACAGTTGTACATCGTTTGTATCTGTAGTATGATATACCCATGTTACAACACTATATGCTTATTTATGATGGACATTTGTTGTAAAGAGGAAAAGGCGTGTGGAGCACACGGTCTCGGCGTGGCAGTTAACTATATATCCTTTAGAGGGATTTCTACAAGAGGTGCAATTTGTTTATCAACTGCTAGAAGTAAATTTGACCACGAATGTCCGTAAACTGACGGGCCACCTGTTGACACTCACGCTTGTGAGAGAAACGAGAGGGGGAGCCTCAAGTATACAACTGACCGATGAATTTGTAGAATTTCTTGGAGACCAGGGATCATTTTTTTCTAATATAGCCTAATTGTTATAATGAACTCCGTCTTGTTTGAACTACACACACACACCTCATCTTTAGGTACGTTGTCCATCCAGGTGCCGTATATGTGAATAAGAGACCCATATGCACATTCATAATAATTAGTTAAACTATCAAAATGCTTACAGGTGTTGTCATGCTCTCACATTCATTTGCTCAAAGGGTATTGTTTAGGATCGACAGACCAGCTGCACACGTGTCAGCATTCACAACACCTACAACTATTTTGATCGGTGTTTAACATATATTATTACGACGATACAGTAGGGGTCACATATTGTAACCACAACCGTCAGAAATAGTGATCTGAGTGCTGCCGGCTATACAATCAGAGTATTCAGATCAGAAAATCGGTACTCGGCTGTATGATGGCTCTTAATTTATCATGTTAGACTACTGATCTGCGTCATTTGCATGAGCGTTAAACTGTCCTAGGGATTTCCCTATCTTCTGTTACCCCTTAACATCTCTTCAACACAATCCCCAAATCAAATCTTAACTACAGGAAACAACGCATGAGTGCATTTTAATGAGCAATATAAATCTAACTTCTACCAAACTTTACAGGTGACGCAAAAACTCACTCCTCCATAATACGTTTTTTTTATTTCTTTTTATTGCCATGATTCTTGCCACGCGTATAGAAGAATCTGCAAGTGTGGTTATGATTTCATATGGTTATGATTTAAACCTGCTCCCGGTTACACAGACCGATATGAAAATGCCGCAACATTAGCGCTGCGTCAGTGCTGCCAAACACCTTTATTTTTCTTAACTGGTAAGGAAAGAGGAAGTGTAAGCGAGTGCTTTAATTGTATATACTGGAGTAACTATACTCCGCGAACATCTCAAATATGACACGGCGTGGCCTGGAGGCGCACAAACCTCTTCGCCCTGAATTTTAGCCACGCAAAACAAGGAAAAATCCGAGAAATGTCAGTGTGACCTGCTGGATGTGCTCACTCGCTCGCCCTACTGGAGTCGCTGACGGACCTGCGCCGAAAGCACCCGGAGTTACGTTAGTTAGCCGCTGGAGGCTCGTTTTATTTATTTACGTGTTAAACTTTTCACTTCACTCTGGAAATGTCCAAGTTTAACGGTGTAAGCGAGTATATCTACAATTTGCCAGCGGCTGGGATGAATGAGTTCGCCCGAGTTATGGACTCGCTGCCGGACTCGGAATGGTCGAGATTTGGTGAGACCAGGGGACCTTTTACTTCGATACGGCAGACTTAACACAACACATGCACGGACAACTACACCTCACCCAAACGAGATGTGTCGTTTGTCAGCGCATTAAATGTGTTTATTAGGGCCTCAGGTGGCCGGTTGGCGAACCAAGGCCGTTTTACAACCACATTCCCGAAAGACGCGACATTTTTTAATGAAGCAGCTAGCGTAGCCGAGTTAGCCGTTTAGCCGACTTCCTCAATAATGCGAATAATGTTCATTTAGTTGGTTATCCTGGATAACGTAACTATATCTTAAAATACATTTAGATGTGTACGCTAGTTGGCTAGTTCGCTAGCTAAATTTAATTTAATAATCTGATCTGGTGTGATAGCTAATCGGATGAGGTGGTAGTTCGTAAATTATTCATTTGACGTGGAAGGGCGATGATTTCATTAGACAAATATCTCAAAGTTAAGTTGGCTAACTATGTTATATTTGACGAGCTTATATTTTCTTTCTTTTTTTAATAAACAGTTCAATAAAGTTAGCGAGCTGGCCATCTACCTAGCGGATTTCCCCCAACTATCTAGATAACGTTAAGTTACGAGACGCCTCTCAAGTTGACTAACGAAATTCCGCCTGTAGTTCAATAACAGATAGTAGAGAAACCGGGTTTGGTTATGTAAACACCCCCCTATCCCCAACGACAACACAAGAGAGTTTATCCGTCATTCTTAACCTATGAGGCAGAGATTTCTAAAGCTGTAAAGAAGGTCGGTTCCATATTTGGTTTAGTCACCTTAGAAGGGTACAAACAAGCCAGTAATAACTTAGGTTACACAGAAGGTGTGTGTGTGTGTGTGTGTGTGTGTGTTTATTTATTTATTGTAATGTGGTACACAAGGCTTTCAGAAAAACAAGACGTTTCACACGGTCTTCACTGCAATTTTGTCTCTTTCTGTAGCACACTGCCTTTACTTACCTGGGGGACTTTGTTTGATATGTGTGTGTGTATATAGTGTGTGTGTATATGTTTATAATTTAATAACAAAATGATCCCCCTCACCTAATTTAGCTTCTCGAGTAATATCCGACCAGACAGAACTACGTCTTGTGGAGCAGAGCAGAAGACCCACGGAGACACTAATGGATAAGTGGGGATGTAAAAACGCAACAGTCAACGATCTCCTGGACATTCTTGAAAGCCTGGAACTCCTGAGGCCACGAGATATTATTCTTAAATGTGAGTTACTGGCTTCATATTCTGTGTCAGACTGTATATTATTGGTCAGGTTCTGCAAATGCAGTGCAGAACCTGGGTTACCTGCACTTATGGGTTACGTTGTCACATTATTTCAGCATAGTAAGAAGCTAAAGCTGAATTTGTGTTTGAGAAAACTGCTCAATTGCTTTTTTTGTCCTTGTTATCATATGATGTTAGTCCAGAGAACTGTGCCCAAAACTGTGTTTTTGGCATGCAGAAAGCAATCACTGAGTTCAGGTCGAAATTGAACACTGACTAAACTTATTATAGGGCTGATGTTTTAGCCATGCAGGTAGGATCGGTTACTTTTAGTAGCATCTGAAATTGAGGCTGCCATTTGTAATTCTGCAATAACAGAATGCTGCTCATCTTTCAGAACCATAAACATTTCTCTGAGACCAAGGAAAACACATGTAATATATCATTTTTGCAGCCAAAAGGACCAGATCCAATGTGACCTTTGATGCCTATATTAAACTCCTATAATGTCTTGGTGCTTCTTGACCATTGTCAGCAGTTTTCTCACGTGTTATCTCACGTCTCCTATTATACGTTCCTCTAGGGAGGCAGGCACCACAGCCTAGCTCCGTCTCACCCCTCTCCAGCTTTCTCCCTCAGCCCTCTCCCTGCACGCTTCTCCCCTCCTCACTGTTCACTGCATCCAAAGCCGTCACCCAGACTCATCCCATCCCTGGTAACTCTTTCTTGTTTTAAGTGTTTGTGTGAGCATATGAGATTAAGCATACTTCATTAACATGCCGTGAGGCTATGACTACCTGAATAGTAATGTATACATTGTGTTATTGTTAAATCATGTGCATAGCCTGGGTGGACGTTGCAGGTATCACGTTTAACATGTCCTCGGCTCATAGAGGTGAAGTAGTTACTGGGTATTTGTCCCGGCTGCTGCAGTGAACCCAACCCGTTTGACTGGAGCTGAGATGTTCTAGCTCATCACAGGGCTTGATGTTGTTTTTGTTATTAGAGAACATATCCCTGCCTAAGCCCCCGCCCCCCCCACCACATCTGGAGTCGGCACGTTTTTCTGCACACCCAGCGATTTCAGAGGGAGAGGTACTGTTGACTCAAAAGAATTTCAAACTTGCAGTAAAGTGAAAAAGAGAGAATTAAGCTTTCAGATATTTCTCTAAATTCACTCTTGTCTACTCCGTTTTTTTACTTTTTCATTGCGTGCTGTTTTGCGGTTCCGATTGTATGCGTTTGCAGCAGTCCTGCAAGTGCGGCGTGGAACGGCCATCTCTGTTCACCGGCGCCTTCTGTTGGTCCTTCGAAGAAGTGCGGCGAGGTACGGACGACTTCTCAGCGGCACGGCAGATCGGAGAGGGAGGCTTCGGCCACGTGTACCGGGCGTCCATGAAGAACACTGATTTTGCAGTCAAGAGGCTGAAAGAGGCAAGTGAATGATTAAATGACCTCATTGTGCAGCCTGAGGAGAACGATCCTGCCCATCACTCGAGCATTAATGGGATCTCTCCCTGTCTTGAGCAGGATTCCCAAATGGACTGGAGTGTGGTGAAGGAGAGTTTCAGAACTGAGGTGGAGAGACTCTCGCAGTAAGAAACTTCTCTTTATATTCTTGTTTTCGAGTCTCTGCTGCATTCATCATAAACTCTTGCTTAATTTTCTCTCATTTTCCAACCTTGGGGGGGGGGGTGTAATTATTCATTCATAATAATGGAAATCCCCCCCTCTTTTCTTACTGCATCACTAAATAACAGATAGGGACATTCCAAAATCTGTAATTTTCTTTGTTCTTTACCCTCAATATCAGCCTGGCCCAGAAAACGAAAGAACGTCTTCTCTCTTTCCTTCTCCTGTCTTTCTTGTGGTTAGTTGTACTTAGATGTTTCTTTTTAATGCAGGTTTTTTGGGGCACCAAATATGATGTTTCCTGTGTTGCACTTTAAACCACACTGTAATTTCACTTCTGTATGGCACATCTTTCAGCACACCGACCTGCCTAAGACTCTATCTAATGCTTCTGTTTTGACACTGTAGATACAGACACCCAAACATAATGGACTTGGTTGGCTACAGTGTGGGAGGAGGGACATATTGCCTCATATATGTCTACATGCCAAGTGGGTCTTTAGAGGACTGGCTGCATTGTGAAGTAAGATGGTACATTCATGTCTCTTTGTGAAAGTTGCATTTTGTGTTGATCTAAAACAGCTTTCATGGTTAATATAACTGGTAGGGGCACTTAAACACACACTTAAATACAAACTCTGCTGGAAGGACATATCTGTATACAGGTTGGTGTTTCTGGTGTTAAGCTTTTGTTTGTGTTGGTTGCTTTCAGAATAATACTGCACTCTGCTGGACACAGCGTGTAAATATATTATTGGGTTCAGCGAAAGCTATTCAGTACCTCCATTCTTCATCTCCAGCACTAATCCACGGCGATGTCAAAAGGTGGGTCCAAATTGCTTTGGTATCATAATTTGTTGTTTCTGCAGTTTATGACCCTTTTAACATATAACGCCAACATCTTGCATCTGCGTAATGTGGATATATTTCCATTTTAAAAGTTGCCTTATGTTGTGATTTGTGCTACGTTGTGAAACATCGGCTTATTTTGTGCTCTAACGAGGTAATATTAATAGAGCACAATACACAGTATCCAAGAGATGCTTCATCCAACAGATTCAGTATTTTATGTGAATCTTTTAAGAGTTTGAGTAAACCAATTGGGACACTTATTGTTCAGAGCTTATCTAAACGTGCGATCCCTCGCTTCACAGCTCCAATATTCTTCTCGGGGAACACCTGGAACCAAAGCTGGGGGACTTTGGCCTGGCGCGGCTTTGCCACCGTCCCACCAGAACTCCAGGCAAAACGAGCTCTGTGGCCCAGACGGCGACGGTGCGTGGAACTCTGGCATACCTGCCAGACGAGTACCTGAAGGACGGGCGGCTGGGCGTGGAGATCGATGTCTACAGTTTTGGAGTGGTACATGCTTTCACTTAAAGTTTAATGTGGGGGCGGGCAAAGTATGGAGGACTTTTATTGTGTAAAATAACCCCTTAGCAACTGGAATAATGACATGAGGCTGGAATAATGACAGTGATGATGAGATGAATTTTGTTATGAATGACAGGTTACACATTTGACTGGTTAAATGTGCTTTTACCCACTAGTATAGTTGGTGTTTCTTATTTAACCTTTATACAAAAACTGATTATCAAATACTAGGGTATCATTAAATCAAAGCCTACAACTGTAAAGGCTCCCCTAAATATGCATGCTATGGTTAAATGTATCCGTTATTGGACATACTGATTATTGGCATTAGTTAAAATCATATCAGTGCGTGTCTGCTTAATTTCAGAATTTTAGATGCTGGGTAAACTATTTAACTAGATGTGTATCTTGTTCTGTAGGTGTTGCTGGAAGTGCTCACGGGACGAAGAGCTTTAGAAACGGACAAGCGATCAAAGAACGTCTACCTGGTGAGATCATTTTCGTAGATGCCACGCCTCAAATTCTGCTTGCTGTGAAAGCCCAAAACCAATGAACACCACTTGTTCTATACAGAAGGACCTGGTGTCGGAAGTGGAGGAGAATGAGGGGGGCTTCAGTAAAGCAAAGCATTCACAGGAGACGGGCTATTCTCAGGCAGCGGAAAACATCTGGATGAAACATCTGGATCCTAAACTGGTGACGGGCGGCACGCCCGGACCGTCGGGCTCCAGGGAACTCTCTCAGCTGGCCTGCCGCTGCCTAGACCGACGAAGGAAGAAAAGACCTCCAATGACCGAGGTAGGTCAGCGTCGGTGTTTTGTTCATCACACCAGTCGTAATGCATACGTTTTAATTTCATTCACTAGTGTCCTACAATCACCGTAAGTTAAACCACCCGTCTAGTACGAATGTGTAATGGAGATGTCACATAGGTGCATGAGCCAGTGAGAGAAATTCCATTTTTGAAATACAAGACAGCGATGTCTTTATACAATGCTAACCTGCTTCTACTGTTCACGGTGGGCACAGTAATATGTGCAAAACGTGTTAGCATTTGCAACACACACTGTACTGTAGTGTAAAATAGGTCAAAGTTATCAGCACTGGCATATATCAGTTTACACCATCATAATCCAGTTCAAATAGGAATCTGCACTGAATCAGTTTAATGTTACCACTCTTACAGGACAAGTGAGACACTAAGACAGTGGGATGGGTTGGAGTACTTATTGATCATTGATCAAATGTGTGTATATATATATATATATATATATATATATATATATATATATATATATTGACATCATGCATGTTTTCTCGTCAAAATAAATATCCTGGGTTCTCTCAGGTTCTAGTGCCTCATTTGCATATTCTTATTTTGACCTATGCTCAGTAGCCAATGAAGTGGGATGAATATGGCACCACAATACTGAAAAGCATGCAGTATGCCCTCTTATTTTCTTGTTTCTGACAAAACTCTGTAATTCCTGTCAGTTTATCATAGTTGTTTGATATACGGTAACGTTAACAACATGGTCCCCAGTCCAAAGGTTGGACAACACATTTTATTTTTAGTATTGTCAATTATTATTGTTATTTCTTGTTAAAAGTGAAGCTAGCAAAATAACATAACATGAGATTATGCCATGTTAAACAAATATTGACTGATTTTACATTCTTCAAAAGAACACACTTGCGTGAGGGACTAAATTACTGAATGAAAACTATTAGCAGAGCATATACTATTTACATTTAATTATGGTTCTTACATTTTACGAAGCAAATCAATTCATATATGGACTATTAATTTTCACAATTTGTTTGCCTTAGAAACAAATTGAATCATAAACCATCAGATTAAAATGTCTAAGACTGAAAAACACACTCTGGTGTGTCAAACCTTTGAACTTGTACTATATGAGCAATTAACAGGTAGCAGTCATATTAATTTACAGATGAACTCCTCTTGATATATTTGTTTTTGTTTACATTCACAGTGTTGTATTGAAATTTATTTTAAGTATATTATTCTATTTGACCAGGTCTTTAAAACTCTCGAAGATGTGTACATGGGCTTGAAGGCCTTTGGCAGATCTGGCGTAGTCAAAACATCTCCTCCTCCTCCTCCTCCCCATCTGTCTCCCCCAAAGCCCCTGCGTTCTGACAACTGCTCTCTGGACTCTCTCAGTCATCGCTTCTCTAAACTCGGTCCCCAAGAGGACACTTACTGCTGCCCCCACAAACACGGCTCCCCCTCTCCCCCTTCTGCAGTGGCTCACTCTCAAGACCCCGAGTCAGGAAGAAGTGAAGGATCATGGGATGGTCTGCGTGACTCCTTTCATGCACCCTGTGAATCTGATGAGAGTCAGAGCTTCTCGCAGTGTTATGTGACCACGAGTGCTTCCCGGAGCAATACATGTTCTGGTGGACAGAGCGATTGTAACATCTCACAGTCAAGTGGCTTCTCAGTAGTTACACGGTTGCCATCCAGTGTCGGCTCAGGTAAAAGCTTGAAGTTTAATGTACTATATAAAAACCAAACTAGTCCCTTCTTAAATCTGTATTTCAACCTAAAATCAAGTTTAGGTTGAACTTGTTCCATCACATCCTCACCCTGTGGATTTCTGCTCTTGTCTCAGCAGATGAAAGAGTCATTGTTAATCCAGTCAGGCAGCGTTTTGTAGAGAAAATGACACTTTATGAGGAAGGGAGAATCCCCACTTCAGACCTCCTGTCATCATGTAAGTTCTGTAGGTGAACTGTGACTGTAGATCCTGAGACATCCACACGGATGGAAACCTGTCAAACATTCACATTAATTATACACAATTATGAAACCCAAAGCTGTGCTCAAAAGATGACGTACTGTAATCTGGTAGCTATGTACATTTTGACATTTCTCTCTGTCAAAACTCTGTCAGTACACTCCAGTCTGGAAATATATTGACTGGTAACTTTTTTTGTCTCAGGGTGATTAAGAAAGGTTGTTTATGGCTTTAAAACATTTTTATTGTGCTTAGTCATTTGCACAAAACCTCACATAAAGGGGATTGAATATTGCTGTATCTTTGTAATGCACATATTTTATTGGATGAAATCTTAATGAATGTGCTCACCATTGCAGATGGAGTAAGGAATATTCAAACGAGGGAACCAGAAGAGAGTGATGAATTTGCTAGCAATTTGAGCTAGGCCTCTTAAACTGACTTGTACTCAACTACACGGCCAACACATACCGCTTCTCAGGCGGAGGTACATCAGGAGAGCAAACACTTCAAAGGGAACTGCTGCACGACGGACTTTAGATGTTGCTCAAGATTTCCCAAAACTCAAGTTCTCAACACCAAAGGGTGACTTTCTGGCACCTGCTGCATACTATTGAACTACAATATACTGCTGTATAATATTGAACTACAGACAGTTATTTACATGAACAAAGCAAGCTGTGTGTTATCTGACCACTGCATTGCAGAATGTGTATTTATGAACTGTGACAAGTATGTGTAATAATGTTGTGAGAAGTAACATCAGAACTCTTTTAAAGTGGACACTGGCTAAAATGCAAATGCCAAGTTATGCGCCATGGCTTAGAGTCAGTGAAGACTAAGTAATATAAACACCTATAAAATCTGGCCATTAGCCAGACATGACATCTTTGGGCAGGTTTTACACTATTGTGTAATGTTTCAGCATGTATTTGACTGAATGAATGGTTTAATGTGAATCTGGGGAAAATGACACAGGACTAGGTAAGTAAAAAATCTCCGTTCCATGTTTCTGAAATTAGTTTACGCTTTGACAGTCCATGTTCAGCATGTATGGAGTGGAGTAGGCGGTGATCCTCTATGTGGTCTTTGACCCAATATTAACATGTTAAAAGGTTATTACATTTTCTTGTTTTCACATTAAATAAATGGAACTTTTTGTTTGTTTGGGTGTTTTAACTTTGGTGTTTGGTTAGATGTTTGGCTAGTTTTACTGCAAAACCAGCCTGACTCAACTGCTTTCTTACAGTGAGTGACATGCTTAGCAAATAATTGTGTATTGTAGCACATTGATATTCCGATATTGGTTTTATAGTTGATATCAAATATTAAATCTAAAATATTTAAGCTATTAAATATAAATCTAGCTTGTGCACAGCCTTTTGTGTACATTTAAATGAGTGTTGGTCAAATCTTTATATTCAAGAAATGTAATGATGAGTATAAAACGCAGTACTTGTATATGGGTGGTTTTCATTATCTATGTTATGCTTTGTTGGGGATAACTGGACAAATGTAACCGATGAGTGTATATCGCACTAGGATAGCGTTCAGTTGGCGTATATAACAGAGCACCTCCGTGCCGTTTAAAAATGCACGCTCAACCCAGAGCGCAAAAAGAAATTTCGCCATCTGCACTAGTGGCTGAGGCAAAGGAGCAGTGGTTCATAATCACCGAAGGGGTTGTCAAGAAGATGGCGGCTTCCTGGGCGGCATGAAAGGATGTAGAGTTAGCAATATCTGCAGAAAAAAAGACGTACGCGGGGTTGAATTCGTTTACTGAGTCTCTCCCTCGATTTTTTATTAAATTTACAACTCGGAACGAGTAAGTATTTTATTGCTACGAGATTAGCAAGTATAAATACTTTGCACCATTCTAATGACGGCTAACGGTATGTCCGCCATTTTTCTTGAGGGAAGCTAGCAAAAAGCTCAGGGGTAGAACAATAATTGAGGGACCTGTAAAATACGAATAATGCCACTCTCCACGACGAGTGAATAAAAAACACTAAAAAATTAAACGTAATATTTCTCTGTCAATACTGACTGTTTCCGCAGCGTTTCATTTAGCCCCGCTAGCCATTTAGCCTTTAAGCTACCTAGCCGTCGTACTATAAACCCTCGCTAAACATTTCGACTAGCGCGCTAACGTGGCTAGGCTAATAGCCAGCTAGCATAAGCAACAATTTTATTTATTTTATTTTTTGTAAAACTTGTATTTGCTTTTCAGTTCACCAAACACTGCAAGGTTGCTTACAAATATCTGGATTATAATAATGTCGCAACGTAGTTGAACAGTATGATGTTGGACCTCGAAAGCGGTTAGCATGCTAGCGGGCTAACGGAGGCGCATTTTGAGAGGGGAGGATTGTTTGGTTTGGTCAAGATGGCGGCTCCCAGACAGGAGAGGCGTGAAAATCGCAAAGCTTAAAAACTCCCAACAGAATAAACGTTTACGTAAACGTGATGATAACCGCCACAAACATATGAACGCTGAGATAAACCGGAGTAGTGTTCGTTCTCACGCGGTCTGGTGGATATTTTCGTGTTATTACATTATCGCCATTAGCCACCGGACTGGTTTGTTTAAGTCGTTAGCAAAGCTACAAGATGGCGGCACCCACGGAACTGCACCGCTCTCCTGAAGATAACTAACGGACAAACGGGGGAGGCTTTTCCCCTTCGAAACTGATCTCGGAGGAATGCGGAGGGAAACGATCTGCGGTGTAAACCCTACTGCGCACGATGCACGAGAGTGCGGCGATCTAACGGGAATCCCGACGATATTTCGTTTTGGTTTTTTTTTTACCGGCGTACCAATTTGTTGCGAAGCGTCTACCGCTAAAATGGCGGCTTCCATGGATTCTTAGCTAAGCTAGCCGACTACATTTCTGTGGACTGTTGACCTGTTTCAGAACCCAGTTGATTATCTAGCTGGTGTTATTGTCGAATGCTCTAGTGTAGCACTAATTAACCGAGCGCGCTTGGGTGATTATCTTTCACTTCCATCGACATAATCTGTTGTTATAACCATGGTAGCATCTTAGCTAACTTTACGGTAGCTAATCCAGTTAGCGATGCGAGAGATTGAGCTCCCACTAGCTGATACCTGGCCGCGAAGCTCAGTCACTAAAACCAACGACTTTTTGTTTGTCGTTAGAGAGGAAAATGGCTTCTTCTGGTACCGGAACACCTGGGAGTTCAGTGCTGCAGCCGCGGTGGAAGAGGGTGCTGGGCTGGTCCGGCCCGGTTCCTCGCCCTAGACACGGCCACCGAGCCGTCGCCATCAAGGAGCTTATGGTCGTGTTCGGTGGAGGTAATGAAGGAATTGTCGATGAGCTCCACGTGTATAACACAGGTAATATTTTAAGCAATTTGCACCAACACTGACATGTATTTTCATGTATGCAGCGTAAATGAAAGTGGATGCTAATCGCCAACTTTAAGGTAAAATATAATTGCTTGGCTACGTTTCCTAGCTGGTTTGCTAACGTTTAGCAAGTTAGCTAGGCGCGTTGCTAAATAATTTGGTCTTAAATGGTTGTCGGATTTCATGGGCTTTTTTCTCGGCTATGTTTTAATGAACTAGATCTATTTTGTGAAGGTATTCAATTGTAGTGCATTACTCTGCACTAGTCACCATGTTTTATTGCTGTTGGCCGTCTATCTCGTTACGCAAATAAGCAAGCTACATTATTTGCACATTAGCCAGCTAGCTACACGGACCGTAGTTAGCCATGTTAGCTGGCTAACGTTACCATATAAGAGTATTGTGCGTGAGTCGAGTGTGAGGCACATTGCGCTGTAAGCTAGTCGAGCTTGTTGGGTGCTTTTTACTGTTGGTCTGTGTTTTTTACATTGTTCTGTCATTTTTAAATTATTCAGTGCAACAAATATTATTGACGTGATTGGACTGCTGTGTAATATTTAGAGCTTGATAATGTTGTTGTATGGGGGGGGAAGCTACCGCAGTGGCGTTACCAGAATTGCTTAACTGTTAGCTATATTAGCAGTTTCAAAGCGACGGCTAACGCTAGCAGGAAAGCTAATCTTCGTAAGCTAGCCAGCCAACCGCAATACTAGAACGCAGAATGGAGGGAAAAACGCGAAGAGAAATGGCGCGTTAATGGAACGGACTACGTCACCACGTCAACAAACTCCGCCCCTCTTGATTCCCGCGCTGCTCTGTAAATATTTACAATAATGTTATGATTTATTTATTTAACCCGTTGGGTGTGCGTGTAATTTCGAGGCATTCTACGGTGTGGCGAAATGTGAAAATTAATAGATGCACCAAGATCCGACAAGGAGATATAAAAAATCACCCAGAGTTAATGTTATGTGAAGTAATTTGGCATGTTTGATAATAATGTCTATAAAAAGCATTAGAATGTTTTTTCTTTTATTTGGGGGGGGGGATTTTGTGTCTGACAGTTAATTGCAATGGAATGTTATCAACCAGTGTGAGCTAAATGTGTTGTTGGTTCTTCTGCAGCAACCAATCAGTGGTTTATTCCGGCGGTCAGAGGTGATGTTCCCCCCGGCTGTGCTGCCTATGGGTTTGTGTGTGATGGCACCAGACTGCTGGTATTTGGGGGCATGGTCGAATACGGGAAGTACAGTAATGATCTCTATGAGCTACAGGTAATTCTGCCAAATATTAATTTGATTAACTCACTAGTTTTTACAAAGAGCTGATGTCTGTTTGTGTGTCTTCAGCCCTTCTCTCTCTGGCAAAGTTTAAAGGTCACTCTGCTGTTTTCATTCACTGGGTTAATCGTGAGCTAAATTCTGAGTTTTTCGAGCTGGAAGAACACCAAACTATGTAGTCATCTACCCGGCAGCAGCACACACACCTCGAAATGCCTCTTCACCACCATATGAACTGCCATGTGTTTTATCAGTGGATCATACGTTTAGTTTTTTACCCGATAGCTGAGTGTCACCCCTCCCACACGGAGTAACACGCCACTGTCTCCCTTCACCGATGCCTCGTGTTGCCAGCGACAGAGCAGTCTTCCGCTTTAGTCCAACCGGGTGTTGTTTTTTCTTTTTAACAGGCCAGTAGATGGGAGTGGAAACGGCTGAAGCCCAAAACCCCGAAGAACGGGCCACCTCCGTGTCCCCGCCTGGGACACAGCTTCTCTCTGGTGGGAAGCAAATGCTACCTGTTTGGAGGACTCGCCAATGACAGCGAGGACCCCAAAAATAATATTCCGAGGTAGGCGGCCAAAGCTTGCTGCACTTCTATTGGCGAGGTGTGAATTTATGCATCCCGCAGCCTCCTTTGGGCTGTGCTGTGGTGTCTGCTCCTAGTGTGTGTGTGTGTGTGTGTGAGTGAGAGAGAGAGAATTTTGGGTGATTTGGAATAACAGCTCAGAGTCCGTCGTTTCGTTCTGGAGTCGCCGAGGATTGTAGAACAGCGATAGCAAAACGTGTCCTCGCTCTCCCTCACAGATATCTGAACGACTTGTACACGCTGGAGCTGCGACCTGGCTCTAACGTGGCGGGCTGGGACATCCCCATCACGTACGGGGTTCTGCCCCCGCCCCGAGAGAGCCACACGGCCGTGGTCTACACGGAGAAGACCTCCAAGAAGTCTCGCCTCGTCATCTACGGGGGCATGAGCGGGTGCCGTCTTGGAGACCTCTGGACGTTGGACATAGGTGAGCGAAGAGGGGAGTGGTGGTCTGCTGTAGATGTTTAGGTGATTTCCAATGGGAAGATGATGGTGGTTGTGAGTTATTTATACTGTAAAATTATTTTGAGCTGTAGTTTGGACCAAGCAATTACAAACTTGTTATACTTATGATCAATACATAGCAAATGCATGGGAGCAAAGATGTTACTCGGTACTTGGTAGTCAGAAAGCTTGAGAGATGCAAAATAAACAAACATGCTTTTGTGATGGCGGCACCTAGTGTTTAACAAAGGAAACTGCACCTAAAAATATCAACAGGCAAATTTGTTCCTGAGTTGCAGCAGCTTTGAATGAGCATTTGCTAAACAAACGTCTCGTCCTGTAGACACTCTGACGTGGAATAAGCCAACCATCCGTGGAACAGCTCCTCTTCCCCGAAGTCTCCACTCAGCTACCACCATCACCAACAAGTGAGGGCCATAATCTGCCTATTCTGCTTAGCACCACACTATTGGGCAGGGGGCAAAATAATACCTTTTCATTGCTAAACATGACCTGTTTGTTTGTAAATGTCTATGCACTGCAACATGCAAACACTTCTTTTTGAATCATGAAGGGGGTGAGGTGTTCTCTAATGCATGAAAATGAATAGCGCTCTGGCTGTCTGAGTAAACGGGCCTTATTTTTACCCCAGGATGTATGTGTTTGGCGGGTGGGTGCCCCTGGTGATGGACGACGTCAAAGTTGCCACTCACGAGAAGGAGTGGAAGTGTACGAACACTCTGGCGTGCCTCAATCTAGGTGGGTGTGTAGTGCTCTGCACTGGTCTGCATCCTTACAGCTGACGCAGGAGTAAGTTGCTCAGATCTGTGATTTACCCATCATCGTAACAACAGATGCACCATCCAATCTTATTGGGTCCTTTCCTTTCTCAGACTCCATGACGTGGGAGACCATTTTAATGGACACTTTGGAGGACAATATCCCAAGAGCTCGTGCTGGACACTGTTCCGTAGCCATCAACTCCAGGCTGTACGTCTGGAGTGGCAGGGATGGTTACCGCAAAGCCTGGAACAACCAAGTGTGCTGCAAAGACCTGTGGTACCTGGAGACAGGTGGGTTGGACCGGCGGCGCTGCCTTGGAAAGGCAGACGTTCACCTCGAGTTCTTGTGTTGTGTTCTCGTCACGTCTTTGCTTTCTCTTCGCGTTCTGTCATTTTTTGTGTGTGATATTGTTTACAAGACCCACTGCATCGTGGGAATTGCGTGGTGGAGCAGGTGGTGTGTGTGGTTTCTCCAGTGCTCTTTAACAAGCGATTAAAGCCCGGCGTTTTCCTGCAGACCGTCCCCAGGCGCCGTCTCGTGTGCAGCTGGTCCGCGCCAACACCAACTCCCTGGAGGTGAGCTGGGGGGCGGTGCCCACGGCCGACACCTACCTGCTGCAGCTGCAGAAGTACGACATCCCGGCGCCCACGCCCGCCGCCTCGCCAGGCCTCGCCTCTCCGGCCTCCTCCTCTTTACCCGCCAACTCCCCCAAAAGCCCCGCCCCTGCTGCCCCCGCCCCCGTTGCACAGAGCATGCCCCTGACTGGGGTCACACTCGTGCCCTCGCCCACCGCAGCCACACCTGGGAGCCCACTGGCGGCCGCCTCGCCCCGAGGCCCAGGTGAGGGTTAGGACTGCACGCTGGCTCTGCTACACCTGTATCATCACTGATATGAGTCATGGTCCAATATGTTCTCACGGCAGGGGTCAATATTACATTCTGATTGGCTGTGATCGAAGAGCCATTAGTGAACTGCGATATTGATGATAAAATCGCATAGTTTACATTTAATTTTTATTTTTTTAATGATGATTAAATTTTATTTATAGCCGAGTTTGGTGTTTTGTTTCTGATTTCTCTCTGTATGTCTGCAGCTGTTCTGAAAGTGGCTGCTCCTCAGTCCGCCGCTGGGACCTCCATCGTCACTGTGCGTCAGGCCAATCAAGTGGGCAAATCCCCAGTCACTGTTGCTTCTCTCCCTGCTGGAGTCCGTATGGTCGTCCCTGCACAGAGCACTCAGGGAACGGTATGTGACCACACCCAGCCCCATCAGTTTCCCCCGTGGCAGCGTGAAAATCACCTCACCATTATCAGTTTGCTGAGCCGAGACTACCGTTTGACAGTGAAGTCGCTTTTGTCTTTTACTTCTAGCCAATCGGCAGCAGCCCTCAGATGAGTGGCATGGCCGCTCTAGCGGCTGCTGCAGCCGCCACTCAGAAGATCCCGCCCTCTTCCACGACCACCGTGCTGAATGTTCCCGCCGGAGCCACCATGGTGAAGACCGTTGCTATGACCCCAGGGTCCACGAGCCTGCCTGCTACAGTGAAGGTAGCCTCTCCAGTAATGGTGAGCCCCCCCTTTTCCATTCAGTGAGGTTTGATGCCCATTGTGTTCCGCTTGTGTCCGTATCGAATGGAGCATCAACGTCTCTCTTGCTGTCCCAGGTGAGTAACCCAGCGACCCGCCTGCTGAAGACAGCAGCCGCCCAGGTGGGGACGTCGAGCATCTCCACCCCCAACACCCCCACACGCCCCATCATCACCGTGCACAAATCCGGCACCGTGACGGTAGCCCAGCAGGCGCAGGTGGTCACCACGGTGGTTGGAGGGGTCACCAAGACCATCACGTTGGTCAAAAGTCCGCTCACTATGGGCAGCGGCGGGACTCTGGTGAGGGGGAGCCGCAGATGTTCCGGTTTTATTTCTACATGACGGAATAGCTGTTGGTCGTTTAGTCGTGGTGTTTTTGCGTGCTTTTGTTGTTTCTGTATTTCTAGTTTTCAATGTGTAATGCCGCTGTCTAGTGCTCCGATGAGTCAGTGCGTAAAGCTTAAAGATTTTACTCCAATTATGTCCTCAGATCTCTAGCCTGGGCAAGGTGATGTCTGTGGTGCAGACCAAACCAGTTCAGACCTCTGCAGTCACCGGACAGGCGGGGAGTCCTGTTACTCAGATTATACAGGTCAGCCTGGTGGGATCTCCAGAGTATTCTCTACACTGTCCCAAGAACAGACACGTTTGTGTCCTGTAGCTAAGATGCCTGTGGAATTAGTGCACCGTTTAGCTTTTGTTGAATGTTTTGCAAATATTTTTTGATTTTTATTTGTTTCTTTGGTCTTGCGCTTCTGCGTCCTAGACGAAGGGGCCTCTCCCAGCGGGGACCATCCTGAAACTGGTCACGTCTGCAGATGGCAAACCCACAACCATCATCACCACCACGCAGGCCGGTGGCACGGGCACCAAACCCACCATCCTGGGCATCTCCCCTACCACCACCACCAAGCCCGGCACCACCATCATCAAGACCATCCCCATGTCTGCCATCCAGCAGGGAGCTGCAGGTGGGTGTTGGCAACGTGTCCTTTAAAAACACGTCCTTCACACCAGAACTCTAGAATCGGACCTCGGAGTATGAAGAACTTGGGCGTTTAGCGTTATTACAAGTGTAATTGACGTTGCATTTGTGGTCTGATAGCAATTTAAATTAAACCTATGAAAATGTTTTGGATAAAGCAGAGTTCAAGGAAATAAACCAATTGTTGAATACGCTGCCAGTTCATGCCACACCACAGCCATATTGTCACTGTTGGTGCTCCTGAGCATGGTCAAAATTGTTGGTTCCTTTGGGTAAAAGTGTCAGCTCAGTGTCATGACTGTGAATATTGTACTGTATCTGATAGGTGGCGCAAGTAGTCCTGGCATGAAGTCTCCCATAACCATAATCACCACAAAAATGGTTACGCCCGGCACAGGCACGCCCGGTAAAATCATCACAGCCATGCCAAAACTGGCCACAGGAGCCGGGCAGCAGGGTGTCACGCAGGTGAGTTGAACTTTGACACCTTGACTTGGTTGGAGCTGAAATATAAATTGAAAACGTAAATTGAAAGTGTCCAACCGTGGTTTTTCTCAGGTGGTCCTGAAGGGGGCGCCGGGGCAGCCTGGCACCATTCTGCGCACTGTGCCTATGGGTGGCGTGCGCCTCGTGTCTCCTGGTACCGTCTCTGCTGTTAAACCCACTGTTACCACACTAGTGGTGAAGGGCACCACAGGTACGAACATCACAGATTTGTTAGGCCTCTTTATTAAAAAAAAATAAATGAGAGAGAGAGAAAACAAAGGCATTTTCTTATGTTATACCTGTTTATATAAGGTTCTAGTTTTCTTTTATCCTTGTAACATCTCTACCTTTATCCTCTTATTGAATTAAACTGCTATTTATAATAACTCCTGTCTTCTCCCCCACTCCTCGGGTTCAGGAGTAACTACCCTGGGCACAGTGACCGGCACTGTCTCAAACACCCTGGCAGGGGGCAGTGTTGCTACTACCAACGCTAGCCTGGCTACTCCCATAACCACCCTGGGCACCATTGCCACACTTTCCAGTCAGGTCATCAGCCCAACAGCCATCACTGTGTCTACAGCTCAGCCAAACCTGACTACTGTTCCCACCGTGGCCATACAGGTAACATCACTGATCTCAGAACAGTTTTAGCTTTTGTGTTTTGCTTAAAAAAGAGAAGAAATGCAATCTGACTTTTTTTTCGTAACTTTTTCTTCTTGCAGGCAGCTGCACAGCCCACTCAGGTGACGCTCATTAGCACCCCTAGTGGTGCGGAGGCACATCCTGTGCAGGACCTCCCCGTCTCCATCCTGGCGTCTCCTACCTCAGAGCAGCCCTCCAGCACGGGGGGGGAAGCTGGAGACGTACCTGGTGAAGTGACCCTGGTCTGCTCCAACCCGCCCTGCGAGACGCACGAGACCGGCACCACCAACACAGCCACCACCGCCTCAGCTAACATGGGCTCGCAGCGTGTCTGCTCCAACCCGCCCTGCGAGACGCACGAGACCGGCACCACCAACACAGCCACCACCGCCTCCGCCAACATGGGCTCGCAGCGTGTCTGCTCCAACCCGCCCTGCGAGACGCACGAGACCGGCACCACCAACACAGCCACCACCGCCTCCGCCAACATGGGCTCGCAGCGTGTCTGCTCCAACCCGCCCTGCGAGACGCACGTGACCGGCACCACCAACACGACCACCACCGCCTCGGCCGACATGGGCAGGGTGCAACAAGTTTGCAGCAACCCGCCATCAGAAACCCACGACACGGGCACCACCAACACGGCCACGACCGCTAGCAGCAACATGGGCTCCCAGGAGACCGGCGTGGTGGACAGCAGCTCGGCGTCCCAGCAGGTCGCAGCGACTCCGCCCGCCACCTCGCAGCCGGCGCCGGTCTGCTCCAACCCGCCCAGCGAAACCCACGAGACTGGCACCACCAACACGTTGGCAGGCAGAGTTCAGCAGGTGTGCTCCAACCCACAGCGTGAAACGCACGAGACCGGCACCACCAACACGCCTACGCAGGCGGCCTCGAACATGGGCAGCGGGGAGACCAACACCGTGCAGAGAGTGTGCTCAAACCCGCCCTGCGAAACCCACGAGACCGGCACCACCAACACCACCACCACCGCCACCAGCAGCCTCGAGGTGGCTGAAGGCACAGGTACGGGGCCGTGCGAGACCAGTTATGTTCTCTGTGTTTTAGGCTCCAGTTTTCCAACTGTGAGAATGTAAAAGCGATCTTGTCTCTTGGTAAAGCTGAGAGCTTGTGATGTTTCTGCTGCGTGTTCGTATGTGTGATGTTTGTTTCATACAGCTCAACAGAGTGGTGATGGGCAAGAAGACACTGGCACCAGTGCTGAAGCCACGTCGTCTACAGAACCTGCCAATCCCACAATTCAGAGCAGAGCAGTCACTACGGTGACACAGGCCACACCCACACCAGGGCCTTCTGTCCCGGTACGTCTTTGATTTTTTTTTTATTTTATTTTATTGGGCCTCATTTATTAAGCTAAATATTAACAAATTTGTTCGTAAAAGTGTTTACACAAACAATGTGGTATTCATGAAAGTTTTTTAGAGTTTATTTCGTTCGGAAAAAATATCGCATTCTACGACATCCCATGAGCATGTGCATATTTTACGTAAATTTTACTAATGGTGTACTAAAAGGTCGCTGGATGTCGACACAGCCGGAGGCACCCTGCTTTACCATACCAAGAAATTCTGCCATATAATACTAGCTAGGGCTGAACGATTAATTGCATTTGCGATAATTTCGCGATTTTTTAAAACGCGTTTGTCTAATCGCACAGGCTGCGATTTAAACTGGTCACGTGACTTGGGAGCGAGCCGAGGACGAACGGAGCAAACCCGAGCAGGAGGCAGGGAGGTGGAGAAGTGAAGTTAACACAGCGCACTTTAACTTGTTGCACAATGGCTTCAGGCTCGACAGAAGCTGACACAACTGAAAGTCTAATACCAAAGAGGGGCAGCACATCAGTTGTGTGAAATTACTTTGGCTTTAAAAAAGATGCTGCTCAACGTCAGGTACTGTGTAAAACGTGCCTTGCTACTGTCGCTACGACGCGAGGAAACACTACAAACCTTCTTCAGCATTAAAAAAAAAACACCACAAAGCCTCATGTTTGTAAGGCTAAAATGCCAACGACCAGTGCTGCGTCTTCAAATACGCAAGTGTTTCTCTGCGCTTATACAGCTTTAGTATGCGGTGAGCAGCGAAATACCGTAAAATCACGCATATAGGCGCAATAAGATTTAAAGCGCGGATGAATCGCGAAAGCGCGGATAGCTTGACCGTGGTCCAGCAGACAGGGTTCACTGACCGAACCGTTTGAAAGTGTAACTCCTTATGGATATAATTGGAAGCGGCACGCAGAAATAACTCGGGCAGTAACGGAGTTCATAGTGAAAGACATGATGTCCGTTAATGTAGTGAACAATCCCGGCTTCATGGCTTTGTTAAACACACTGGATATGCGCTACCAAATGCCCTCACGCACATATTTTAGCCAAGTTGCTATACCTGCAGGGTTGCCAACTCTCACGCATTGAGCGTCTTAGACTAAAAAGTTAGTAGTTCGCTCTGGCGCCAACCACAGGCGATCGATTGATCACGATATAATAATAATACTTAAATTTAGTCCATTTTTTACACCCCCCCCCCCCCCCCCCCCCCCCGGCAACCCTGTATCTGAGCTGTATAAAAAATGCCGAAACAGAGTTTCCTGAAGTGGAACAATGGAAAAAAAATCGCGATTTTAAATCGCAATCGCTCAGCCCTAATACTAGCCTGTTGCATTTAACACAATCTAGCCATGAAGCATGGTGTTCCTCTACCTGAAGCCGTGGTACCCCATGAACGTATGCCACCACTGGTTCTAAACGAAGTAAACTCGAACTTATACTTCATACCACCGTTATGTGGCGCTCGACTGATGATGCACTATTAACTTGATATCTGATTTCTTTCCAAATCCTGGCCTTTTCAGGTGCTGTGACTCCGGTACTTACACTAATAAATAAAAATTTCTGGTTAGCGTGCACTTGAGTTAAGATTACTTCTACCTCGGATAAATTCCTTTTCTTCTGGCATTTCCCTGTAATTTTGGCATTTCCGGTGGGTGTGCGTTGCCTTTTATGGTCTTTTGGGGGCGTCACTTTATGCAAATCAGATGTGTTGTGAACGCGCTTGTTAGGCCTGTCGCGATAATTACATTATCGACTTATCGTACGATAATTTTTTTTAACCGCAATCATTTTTGCTGATGTCGATAATTGACCATTGGGTTTCCGCTCAAATTTGTTTACATGAGAATAAACCGCAACTACGTTAGATTTCAATAACGTCAATAACAGTGCCTCCACGCACACAGGTGGAGATGTTAGCTCGTGAACGTATTTGAGGCTAATAGGACTCGAAATAATTTGCTTATCACATTATTTAATGGTTGTTTATTATAGTGACTGTAGCGCGCGACTCCGCTCACCTCGCGCGAACCTCCGCGAACGGTGAAAGCGTTGTTGTTCGAAACGATATGTGGTAGTATAAAGGAAATCCCCTCAAAAACAGTGGAAGGAACATTTACCTGACGAATTTTAATGTTGCTTTGTGTTTCAGGTTTGAAAAGTGCTGGAATTTAGGCTAAAGTACTTGAAAATACTTGAAATTGTAACTACTTCGTTTCACAATAAATATCTGACTGACTGAACAGTTAACAAATACGAGCCTCTTGTAATTCCAGGATGAAACATGAGAGAACGTGAAGACGTTCTAAGATTGGGCGTTTTGAAAATAAACAACCCTTAAATGATGTGATAAAAAGCGAATTATTTTGAGTATATGTATAAATATTTAACTTAATTAAGTTTAACGTGCTGGGAAATATTGAAATGGACCTTTAAAGTGACGTACAAATGCTTTATGAATTAAACTCCACATAGCCCGAATATGAACTCCGCAAACATGACTTTGTTCATTCGCGCTCGCGCGCCGCAGCGCAAGTTACAAAATTCGAGAGGTGCACGACCTCGTGAATCGACAGTGCGCGAGGCCACCGCGATTACGTAATTTTCGCCGCGCAGACCCTCGCTCGGCTCGCGATGCGTCAAGTTTAAACCAGGCTTAAACTAGACTTAACTCGCTATATAGCCAAAGAGATGCTGCCGTTAAATACAGTCAGAAAACATTTATAAACATGCTGCAAAGATTTAACATGCAGTTTGAACTGCCAAAGAAAACCTTTATCTCCCAAACTGCCATTCCAACCTTATATAATGAAGTCACATGTTCTGAAGGAGATTAGACATCTCATTTTACTCTGCCACTACAGATATGTGGTCAAGCTCAAATATGAACCCATACATGAGCTTTACAATACATTACTGCCAACTGGTGTAATTGTATTATTATGCTACTATATTATTATTGTGGCACATTGTCTTAAAGCTCCTTTGGGGAGCCCAGAAGCAAGAAAAAATTTTATAATGGCACTTTAAAATGACAATGTTATCGTTTATCGCAATAATTTCTGGGACAATATATCGTTCCGAAAATGTTGTTATCGTGACAGGCCTAGCGCTTGTGAATACGCAGGTGATTGATTTTTATCAACGTATGCACGTGAATCCGAAGAAAATTGGCGTTTCCGACATGTTTGTAAATTAGGCGAAAATATTTTGTTCGGTTTAATTTACGAAAACATTTAAGCACACCTTTACTAAAACATTGATAAATGAGGCCCATTGTTTTTCCCCAGTCATATACATAGCGATACTGGCACTTGAAAACCAGTTGAATTGCTCTCAGTGGTTGAACACACTGTATTCCACCCATGACAGGATCCAAATAATAATATACAAATAATATACAATCAGAGCTGTGGGGACTTTTATGTTGGTTATCCACATAAATACACCCGTGTGCTGCACGTCTTCTCCTCGCCCTCCCTCTCCTATACATTACCTCTCACGCTCTGCTCCACAACACCGCTCCCTGCAGGAGATCTCGTCCATGGCGGGCCCGGCCGCCGTAGCAGAGGGTTCTGGTGAGGCGGAGGCGATGGAGCAGGGCGAGGCGGAGGCGCTGGCCACCGCCGACGAGCCCATGCAGACGGAGGGCGAGCTGGGCGAGGAGGCGGCCGTCAGGGTGGTCGCCATCGACGAGGGCGCCGGCGGTGACGCGGGCACCGTGCTGCAGGTGCACGTTGCCATGGAAGCGCAGCCTGGCCAGGGCGAGCAAGCTGAGGTACGATGTCATCATTTGGTTGGGCACCGGAACGTTTTTGACACCTGTTAACATTTTGTTATGAACTTTTATTTTGTAAAATGAATTTTAATTGTGCGTGTTTTTTATTTTTATTAATTTATTTTAACGATCTGTTCATTCATATTAAAATTTGTCAAAATATTTACTTGTAGTTCTGTGTAAATATCCCACAACAAAACCACAGCAAATGGTTGCACAGCCTATGAAGGTGATCATTTAAAAGAGTTATCCGTTACCAAAGTAAATAAATGATTAAATGAAAGTACTTGTTTGACAGTTGAGTCACACCCATAAATGTGCAAATAGTTTTATACACAAATCGAAAGACTTTCTTTTGATGTTGTAGTTGTCTGAGGCTTTTCAAGTGTAATGAATTACGGCCGTGTATCATCCTACTTCATCCTGTGGTCCGGCGTGTGTGTGTGTGTGTGTGTGTGTGTGTGTGTGTAGATGGAGCAGGGTGGAGCGGGCATGGAGGGCGTAGGGCTAACAGCGCAGGACTCTGAGGCCTTGGCCCTGCCCCAGGAGCTGATGTCTGCGGAGGGGCAGGCGGCCACGCTGATGGTGACGGGTCTGACCCCGGAGGAGCTGGCGGTCACAGCTGCGGCTGAGGCGGCCGCTCAGGCTGCGGCCACGGAGGAGGCCCAGGCCCTCGCCATACAGGCAGTGCTGCAGGCGGCCCAGCAGGCCGTGCTCAGTGAGTGAATGCCGCGCGGGCTGAGTGGTGGAGATGTGGGTGGGGCGGGGGGGTTGGGTGCTTGGTTTGGTGTTTGCAAGCCGTGCAGGCAATAGTTCAGCTCTTACCGTGTGAATTAGTGAGGTTTGTTTTGCAGTCTCTCTAAACATTTTCCTTATTTCTCTCTCTCTCTCCCTCCATCTCTCTCCCTCCCTCCCTCTCTCCCCCAGGTGAAGGGGGCGGTGGGCAGGACAGCCAGCAACCCACCACCATCCCCATCGTCCTCACTCAGCAGGAATTGGCCGCCCTGGTGCACCAGCAGCAGCAGCTCCAGGAGGCCCAGGCCGCCGCTGCTGCGGCCGCAGCCGCCGCCCAGCTCCAGGAGGCCGACTCGGGCTCCGCCGCCCTGCCTACTGAGGGCCTGGCCCCGGCCGACAGCCTCAACGACCCCGCAGCCGAGAGCAACGGCCACGAGATGGCCGCTGCGGCTGCCGCCGTCACGGGTGCCGTCGCTCAGCTCCTCCCCAGCACCTCAGCAGAGAGTGAGCACCGTTATTTTGTACACTACCACCATTAGGACACGCTCCTGCCTTGCCTGAGCCCTGCCTCCTTGCCCACCCGTAAGAGCTTCTTAACGCACTCCGTTTCCTTCCAGCTCTGGCTCCCTCCAGCACGTTCGTCCTGTCCCAGCCGATGGCGGTGGCCAGCCCCGCCAAACTACAGGCAGCCACCACCCTCGCGGAGGTCGCCAACGGCATCGAGACAGCCGCCGGGGTGAGCTGGCTGACCTCCTCATGCCGGTAGCTTTAACCGCCTGGTGTGTCTGCTTGATCTAATCTGTTTGCCCTTTTGTCGTGGTTTTGTTTATTGCTGTAATAGAAGCAGAGTGCACCCCCTGCTGTTGTGAAGCCACCAGTGAAGAAGGAAAATCAGTGGTTTGATGTTGGAATTGTCAAGGTGACAAACATGGTCGTAACACATTATTACACGCCAGCCGATGATTCAGAGGCCACTGATGTAAGTTGAAATTACTTTTGGTCTACATCACTGTGTGTGTGTGTGTGTGTGTGTGTGTGAGAGAGATAGAGAGAGAGCGTGAGAACAGCAGGAGTGGTAAGTCTTGGTGTTCATGACCTTTCCTGGGCCCAACGTTGCAGGATGATTCGGGGACCATACCAGACTACAGCCAAATGAAGAAAGTGGAGCTTGCTCCAGGCACGGCATACAAGTTCCGCGTAGCTGGCATCAATGCCTGTGGCCGTGGTGCTTTCTCTGAGGTGTCCGCCTTCAAGACCTGTCTGCCTGGTTTCCCCGGAGCCCCCTGTGCCATTAAGATCAGCAAGGTGGGCCTTACACCACGCTGTCCTCTCCCTAATCTGAAGAAATATTATACAGCCTGCCCTCCATTTTTAAAGTGTGCTGCATATTTTCTGCAGTGTTTATGCAGCGTTTTGTGGTTTGTGTAGGGTTGCAACGGTATGAGATTTTCACGGTATGATACCACGGTATTTTCTGAGACGGTTATCACTGCATCACAGTTTGTTACATATATTATTAAAATATACACTGACCCTTAAAGAAATTACAACAACTATTTATTGTAGAAACCTGGAACTATTGTATACAAAATGTCTCCTTTAAAAAATAAGCTGTACATGTGTTTATATAAATACTGCAAAATTAGAGAAACCTAAATCATGGATTTGAGTACAATTATTTAAGTTTAAATTATTTAATATCTGATAAACTGAGCCTGGGTCAGTGTCTGATCAACAACTGTTGTAAACGTCCGTTTTACTGCCAAGTAAATATTATATTTACTGGAATATAACCAGATACTACAGAAAGAGAGGATTTATTTCTGACATGATCCTCACAATAGAGATTTCTATTTTAAGGCTTTCACACAGAGTCTGGTTTTAACATATGAAAAAAAGGCACGTCAGAATTTGAAAATGAACGCATGTAAATGAATGGCGTCCAGTGAAAGCAAGGACCTTAAAAAGCTAGGTTTATACTTTCACGAGTGACCGTAGCACGCGACTCCGCACACCTCACGCAAACCTCCATGAAAGGCGGAAGCGTTCATACTTGCCGCGTCACATTCTTTGCAGTTGTCTGAAACAATATGTGGTAGTATAAAGAAACACCCCTCAAAAACATGGGAAGGAACATTTACCTGACGAATTTTAATGTTGCTTTGTGTTTCAGGTTTGAAAAGTGCTGGAATTTAGACTAAAATACTTGAAAATGCTTGAAATTGTAACTAATTCGTTTCACAACAAATAGCTGTCTGACTGAACAGTTCTCTTGTAGGCTATTACATAAACAAATACGAGCCTCTTGTAATTCCAGGACAAAACATGAGAGAACGTGAAGACGTTAAGATTAGGCGTTTTAACAATAAACAATAATGTGATGAAAAAGCGAATTATTTCAAATCATTTCGAGTATAGGTATAAATATTTAACTTAATTATGTTTAACGTGCTGGGAAATATTGAAATGGACCTTGAAAGTGACATACAAGCGCTTGAATTCCACCTTGTAAAGGTGTATGAACCCTGCAAACATGAATTGGTTCATTGCGCTGAGGTGCGGCGTGCGCAAAGTTACAAAATTCGAGAGGTGCACGACCTTGCGATTCGCCCTCGCGCATGGGCGGAGCCACTGCGATTACGTCATTTTCGCCGCTGATTTTAGCTTAGCCTATTTTTGTTGTTAAATGTAAGTCTGATGCACTGCCATTTTTACCACTGTGTGCTGAGTTGCTGAACCGGAGCAGAGTTGTGCATGTGTGGGTCGGTTTTTCCGCTGGCTTGCCTTGTACCGGTAATAAGTAAACGCACACGGTATGATAACCGTGCATTTTAATACCGTGGTATACCGTGAAACTGGTTACCGCTGCAACCCTAGGTGTGTGTGTGTGAGACGATTTGAAGACCTGTTACTTTACTTTGCCCCTCAGAGCCCTGATGGTGCCCACCTCACCTGGGAGCCTCCGTCTGTGACGTCGGGGAAGATCATAGAGTACTCCGTCTACCTGGCCATCCAGAGCTCCCAGACGGCGGAGGCTAAGGCGTCGGCCCCGGCGCAGCTGGCCTTCATGCGCGTGTACTGCGGGCCCAACCCCTCGTGCCTGGTGCAGAGCTCCAGCCTGGCCAATGCCCACATCGACTACACCACCAAACCCGCCATCATCTTCCGCATCGCCGCCCGCAACGAGAAGGGCTACGGCCCTGCCACGCAAGTCAGGTGGCTGCAAGGTAAGCGCGAGGAGGGGTGAGGGCTTCAGTGCTGAGCGTGTGATCTGTGACGTGGCAAAAAGGAGCATATAAGAATATAGTGAAGGCATATTGAATTACTTTCCTAACATGATACTGTTGACATAATTGAATAGGTAAATCGATAAAGGTGCCACAGTGCTGTTTTTTAATGACAATGGGGCACCGGTTGCTGTTTACAGAGTGGTTATTGATCTAAATCTCCTGTCTGAATGTAAATTGCAATACTATGGATTCTCTCAGAAAAAGCCACAATGTGACTGTGCTGCTTCACCCCACTTGATGGGTGCTGAGGTGACCTCGTTGGTGAATTTGATCTTGAATTGGGTTCAGTCTTGAGGAGAGACCATAAACGCGGACCTGTGGTCCACCAGCACCGAGACTGATGACCGCTTAAATACATGCTGTGATTTCGGGATGCTTGCTGTACCCAGACCAACGATGTGATTTTGTGGTTTTGCAGAAACCAATAAGGATGGATCAGCCGCCAAACCCGCAGCAAAAAGACCGGTCTCGTCTCCCGACACGTAAGTACAGAACACACACGAGGCGAGTTAAACCCAGCCCTCTGTTGTCAGCATAGAATCCCTCTTGATCACGTGCTGTGGCCTAAAATGCACTACGTTGATTAAATAGTCTCTTTTTTTTTCTTCAAACCTCCGTTGACCTCACTTCCTGAATTAGTGGCTACTGTAAAGTAGTTCAATGCATACTATATGCATTCAATGCTGAATATCTCTTGACTGGTGCTGATCTCCTGACATCTCTCTCCTGCAGGAAAGGTACCGGTCCAAAGAAGGCCAGAGCCGACCAGTGAGGGAGCCCCTCCCCCCTAAGACTAAGACCCATGACTGAACTGCTTCTGTTCCTGCCAGATACCCTGCCCTATCCCCACCTGCACCATCATCTACTACGCCAGCATAAACAGGAAAAACAAAATAAGTCAAGATAATCTTGTGCCCAACTCCAATCGCTAGACATTCTGGTGCCATGGACGCCTTATCCTTCCATTGTCTTGGATTTTTGTTTTTTTGTTTGTTTTTTACTTTTAAATCATAACCGTTTCTTCAGATAAACCGTTAAAAAGCACATACGTTTGCTCTTCCTAGCAGTTTTGATATATTTCAAATGGCAGCATTGAGTCCAGTTGTTTTAGTTGTTCCTGTAGTTTTTTTCCCCTTCCTTTGTATTTTTATTTTAGCTTATTGCAATACAAGCAATAGATAAAGGAAAAAAAACTCCATAACTTTCTCTTTTTCAGTTGGTGTGGGGTTTTTTTGGGGGAGGGGGTGATTTTTCAGTAGGGCACAAACGGAAGAAGGAAGGATATTGAACAGGAATACAGACATCAGAGTTCTACTTGGAAGACCCATCAAAACAAATGGAGAAAGCAGGGGGGAGAAAACACTTGGTGCAGCACTTGGTGACCTTTCAGACAAAGAGACTTCTGTCGTTTTAAAGACAAATCTGTAATTGTACATTCAATCTCGAGTCCAGTAGCCCATTACATCACTGTGTCTTCATACATTGCTGAAAGGAGCAGATTTAAAAACTGTACTATTTTGTACCGAGGATGTAAGGACTCCAGACCTAGTAGTTGGGGACGTATATAACTTTTTTGCATCGCATTAAAATACATCTTGTATAAAGAGGAAAAACAAAAACATCCCAAAAACAGTAAGCAGTGATGCAGAAGCTCTGTAGTGTTTATTTTTGTATTTTTTTTTTTTTAAGACCAACCCCCCCCCCACCCCTGTTTGTGTGCATTGGCGTTGTTTAAAACCCCTCGGTGTCTGGCTCATTCCTGTAGTCTTGAGTGTGTGAGGGATTGAGGGGCATCCTGTCCCCAATGCCACAGTGTTTTTGTATATCCCATGTTAAATCTTTCAAACGGTGGTTTGGAAATTGGCATTTAAAATTAACTTTTTGTACTCTGGAGAAACACAACCCACTTAAAAGCAAGGTTGAGAATACAGAATAAATTGGTCTTTTGCAGGTTTTTTTTTTTTTTTTTTGTCCTCCCAACTTGTATATTGTTGGACATTTAGAGGAGTCTGTTGCAGGAATGATGCTCAAGTTCCTCTTTCGTTCATTTTTCTCTTCCTGTTAACCTTTCACTAGTCCATAGTTTGTGAAATTTACTTTCTGAATATGGAGTTTCTGTGGAATATTTTTTATATGCTTGTTTGTGAGTTGGTAGAGGTAAAAAGCAAAATTGGGATTCTTCTCATAGTGGAGAAAATGAGGCATTTTCATTATTCTTGGGGTCGTTCCTTGGATGCAGGGTATAAATTGTCTCAGAGTGAGAAGGCTGAATCGAGATCAGCTTATTGTGTTCAATGGGATGTGAAAGACAAAAGTGGAACCAAGATCCGGAAACTCACTCTGAAGCGTTATACATGTGGTCCTGGGTGGTAGAATGGTGTTTAAAAGATGGACTGATGTGAATGAAAATGAGCAACATTGGTTGGTTTGCTTTTCTGGAAGATGGAAATTGTTTAATGATGGATTATTGGCACAGCCAGCGTTTGAACTCAGCTGTAAATTAGTTCCTTCACGTAGCAAGAAGTCAAACAAAAAAATTGCCTTTTTTATATAATTATCTGTAACAAAAATGTTTTTACATGTTGTCATCTATTGATTGCTTTTGTGTCTTGACATATAAAAGTAATGGAAATCTGTCTCCGTGTTCATTTTCGACGTGTTTCCTGCTGACTGGCCTTTTCTGGTTCTTGCGTTTGTGTCTGAGATATGTACAAGTAACACAAAGGATCAGCAGGAATTCAAACGTCTTTCTAACCCGAAATAGGAAAAAAAAAACAAATATGCGTTGGGATTTTAACACTGTTTACTAAAAGAATGGACACACTGCTACCTTTACATGGATAATAAATCGTTTTAGAGAACACCCGTTCATGGAGTTGCCTTCTCAGTTGACAGTTGACAGACATTCGGTCCTGGTTTCGGTATCCATGGAAACGGCGGCTGAGGCTCACATCGTGGCACGCGCAGAGCACGCGCCTCTGCTCCCTGAACGGCGCGGCCGCCGTGTTTCCCGGTACAGCGTTCCGGTTTTAAACGTTCGTCCTTGTAGTCAAAGAGTCGCGTTGCCTGGGAAGTTGGCGGATGCCGTCAGCAGGCTAAGCTTAACTTGGTCCATGGATCAATACAGCATCCTGGGAAGAATTGGCGAAGGGGCCCATGGGATCGTCTTTAAGGCCAAGCACATCGAGGTAATGTGTGTACGCCTTAAAATGTGATGTTTATATTTGTCTAGTCGAGTTTATTTCCTTAATTATCGATGTAAGCCGCCTGTAGCTAGATTAGCTACTTACTAGCTGGCTAGTTCTGCTCAGACGTCATACCTAGCTAGTTAGCCAATACTTTACGCAGCTAGATAGTTGGCTAAATCAGTTGGCGGCCGTAACTGCATAAATGAAACGCACATCCCTCATTTGAGTTGTTTAGTGCGTCTCACCAGCGCGCTTTTTCCTTGTTTTAGGAGTTTAGTGTTTTCTTTTGTGCAGGTGAGGTCGCCTGGTGCGAGCCTAAAAGCTGTACTACGTTAAAACTGCACTAGCCTTTTTCTCTCCAGACAGGAGAGACGGTGGCGTTGAAGAAAGTGGCCCTGCGGAGACTAGAAGATGGGATTCCTAACCAAGCTCTGAGAGAAATCAAAGCACTTCAAGAGATTGAAGACAACCAGCATGTGAGTCTGCTCCATAGCGTATGGCCCTCATGCTTTGGTGTGCTACTGACCGTAGTTGTCTAATTTTGATTCGTTACCTTTCTCAGGTGGTAAAGCTGAAGGATGTGTTTCCCCATGGCACGGGCTTTGTGCTGGTCTTTGAATATATGCTGTCAGATCTATCAGAGGTCATTCGAAACTCTCAGAGGCCCCTGACTGAATCTCAGGTCAAAGGATACATGATGATGTTGCTCAAAGGGGTGGCGTTCTGTCACGAGAACTCCATCATGCACAGAGTAAGTGGCTTGTTTCCAATGGCAGACTGCATATGTTCTGCATTGTATATCAATATCTTATTGTGTGCTGATGAGAGTTATTGTGTAAGCATATTTTGGTCCTTGAAAAGTGCTATATAAATGCAATGTATTGTTGTTGTCAGGCATAAAAATCTGTCACCTTTCGGCGAAATTCGCCGTTTTGAAGTTGAAAAGGGTGACCTACGTGAATCGTGTAGATCCGATGAGTTTTTTGTTTTGGGGGGGGGGGGGGCGGGTCGGGAGATTATATTTTAATTATCATATTGACTTAATTAGCAAACAGAGCACTTCCGAAATTGGCTATTTCAATGACAGTGGCCAGCAGTTTCCGCCCAGAACCTTCATAGAGGCCAAATAGCGTACGAACGTTCTTCATTCATGTTATTCATTTACTGCTAAGCGGGACGAGAAGCAGGACCTAGTGCTACAAGTCAGAAGAGCGTACATTTACCACTACATTAACCAGATCGTACATTTACCACTACATTTACCAGATCGTACATTTACCAGATCGTACATTTTTAATTGGGTGGATTTAATTGGGTTATTAATGGTTTCAATCGTTTTCATATTTTGCGGTAAAACAAAGTTACTGCCGTTCGCTACAGCGTTGAACACTGTCAGATCTAACCACAAGCTCTTGTGATAATAGGCCCATCTATCTACCTATTTAAGTTCGCGTCAACCCCGTGTAGTTAACGGTGACATAAAATAAGAAACAAGATTTTTTTCTAGTGTGTCTGTAGTTGTAACTGGTGAATCCAGGGACGTGTGAGGATCACATTCGCACCAGGGCTGAAAAGGTTGAAGATGAAGTTGTAAACTCTTGTCGTTTGAGTCTACTCTGTGCTTTAGCTCATGTTAGAAAATAAAAACACGCAAACCTGGTATTTTTACAATAATTTTCGCCGCTGATGTATGTATTGGTTCATTAAGACAGTGGTTCCCAAAGTGGGGGGCGCGCCCCCTAGGTGGGGCGCGAAGCTATTGCAGGGGGGGCGCGGAGCTTGAAAGTAAAACGTGCACATGTGTCAATATTAGGGATGCACCGATTCCGATATTAATATCTGAAAAAATTCTAGATCGGGTATCGGGGACAATGTGACCGATCCATAAAAACAGATCTATTCAGGCAAATTCTATGCTTGTATTGCTTGCCTTTCGGAGTTAGTTCAACCTTAATACTCGCGCTGGTGGTATTCCACTTATTTGCTGGTTGACCAAAATAAACCTGGGCTACAGCAATACTTCACTGTTCATACATGAACTGGTGAGTTGTCCAAAGCTCATTTAATGCGTTACTTACAGAAATAAAATAAAGAGCAGTGGTCTGACTCGGTCTACGGCAGAAAGCTAAAAAAAACAATATTCCATACGCGCGCTCCACTCGCTCCCTTAAAGACACAGTAGCCTACACATATTTCTGGCCGTTACATGCTTTGTGCTCTGCGTGATGTCTGCGCTTGCAAACTAGCCGCATATGTATTGCTGTTTCTCTTATTTCATCTCCTTATTTATTTTAAATTATATTTAGAATTCTTGAACCATTTAAAAGGTTTCTTACAGTTTATTTTTTTCATGTTTAACCAAAGTTGTGAACCTATTGTTTTTGTAAGTTTTCAACACATCCCTAGTCAGTATGGGGGGGTGTAGGGTGGGGGGGGCGCAAAAATATTCTCATCTACTAAAGGGGGGCATGGCAGAAAAAGTTTGGGAACCACTGCATTAAGACGTAATGGTTTTGACTGAGCCATCCGGAATGGCGAAAGCGGCTTCTTGCGTTTACGGATTGCGTTTACATTGAATCCATTGACATGACAGTCAAACTTTTTTTTTTAATGGATTTTACTATATTTTACGGAGCCCGTAAGGTGACATCATGTAAAAAATAAATAAATAACGCGTGGCCACGACTTACTAACGCGTGGGAACGAGATACTAACGTCGCCTTTCACACGCGGCAACAAAGTTTATTTTTTCACAGCAAAGCAAGCAGATCCCAGGGATGTTCGCGAACTGACTGCCCAAGGAAGGTAAACCTGGCCTTATATAAAGTAATACTTAATTATCTTGTTCGCACGCGTTAGTAAGTCGTGGCCACGCGTTATTATATTTTTTACATGACGTCACCTTACGAGCTCCGTAATATTTGGCATCACCTGTCGCTGTATCCCCGTACACCAGCAGCCACCCCCAACCCCCCCCCCCCCACCCCCGTCGCCGTATCCCCATGACGTCACATGCCCCGCCCCCCGGTTTTCTCACCTTTTTAACCCCTGACCCATTTTCATGCCTGTGTTGTTATAATAATAATAATAATATGAGAACAGACTGTCCATCAATTCCCTTGATTCATGCTGTTTATTTATACATGCTGTGACTGTGATTTATGCAGGATCTGAAGCCTGCAAACCTTCTTATCAGCTCGACGGGTCATTTGAAAATTGCCGACTTTGGTCTAGCCAGGCTTTTTTCCAATGATGGTGAGAGGCTGTACAGCCACCAGGTGGCCACCAGGTGAGAATGAGGTCCAGTTATCAGAACATTGACACATTAATACGTTGATTTAGATCTGTGTTTCTTAGCTCAGCCTTCATGACTCACCGTTCGGTTCACAGCATACCTGAAATGAACACCTGACTGAACCAAGGGCAGTTGATCAATTAGTTAAATCAAGAGACTCTAATTTAGAGTTTAATTTAAGCTTAAAAATTTAGAGTTTAATTTAATTTAAAGTTTGATCCGCTGTGGCGACCCCTAAACGGGAATTGCCGAAAGAAGAAGAAGAGACTCTAATTTAGATAGTTTAGAGTTGCTCAGTTTTAACCTCTATCCTTGTTGTTTTATTATTATTTATATTTTTTATTCCTTGTACGGTGTTCATTGACATAGCAGTATAATCTGTCTATCTGTGAATCTTAAAGTTTAAATAAATTAAAGTTTAAATAAAAGTGGAAAGCTAAAGTTCTAATTAAATCTAAAAGTAGACAAAAAGAAAACTATTACATGCAGAAACAACAGTGGTTTTCTTTACCTGTTCTTTTAAACTCCAAGTATCTATGATGATTCCATGCATACATTACTCATTCTTGTGGCTAAATACCTTTCATATAAGTTTCACTGACATTACTGCTTAATTTACCATAGTTACTGACTAATGAACCTTAAGATTTATAACTGAATACAATGCACAGGTTTTAGGAGGCTTAGGTGTCTACACTTGGTGTTGATCACGGCGTACAAGTTTTGCAAATGAGCATTCAGGATTTGCATGATTGCTCATTAGAGTCAATCCACTTTAGCCAGCAGAACTAAAACATTTAAGTACATTCACAATATTTTGAATAATTCAATGACAGGATCTAATGCTGGACAATTGAATATCTTCTATAAAAGCAACTGGAACTATGGTGATTAAATGTAAGCTAGTTCTTCATAATTCCATGATAGTAACAGACTTTACAAATTTGAAAGCTGGTAGGATGATCTTAAATGTGCCCCCCTCGTTAAAGACTCGTCCTGTTGTGTTTCAGATGGTACAGGGCTCCAGAGCTTCTTTATGGTGCTCGGAAATATGACGAAGGAGTAGATCTCTGGTATGAATGTGTCACATATCCACTTGTACACTTCAGTACAAGTTCATTTTCAAGGATCCAGTGCATATTAAAATAATAAGCTGTTATTTATTCCAAGTTCACTGTTGATGAGTTGGAGGGGATGTTTATATAAAATCTCTACTGCACCTTTTGTCCCTTAGGTTCTTTGTTTTTGTTGCTGTCTTGTGTCTTCTGAAAAACATCCACTAGGTGGCAGCACCTTTAGTACATTCGCACAGTCCAACAGCAAAGGAGTTGGATATCAATCGGACGCTGTGTGCCGCTGACCTCCCACATGCACCTGGTCTGTTGCAGGGCGGTGGGCTGTATTTTTGGGGAGCTACTGAATAACTCGCCCCTGTTCCCTGGAGAAAACGACATTGAGCAGCTGTGCTGTGTTCTACGCGTCCTGGGAACTCCTAACCAGGAAGTCTGGCCAGTAAGGCTCTTGGTTAATTATTAATTCACTAATTAAAGTTAATTAATTATTCCTTTTTGTGGCATCCCTGGTCTGCACTGAGATCTTTTTTCCCACCTCCAACACACCTGCACTGGCTTCAGTCAGAGGTGCTGGGGAACGGACAACATGAAAACTATTGGTCAGGTTTGCTTAGAACAGGTCAGCTGTATCTGTTAGATTAGCATTCATTATAATTTTGCTAAATCATCTTTGGCAATACATTTAATTTCAGAGGCAAGGTAATATGAATAGTGTAGGTTATAGGGATAGTAGGTTGTAGGGATAGTGAAGGTTATAGGGACAGTAGGTTGTAGGGATGGTGTAGGTTATAGGGATGTTGCATTTGCATTTTATATTTCTTGAGGGTTGCCATAAGGACAAAAAGTCTTGAATTTATATATTAATTAGATGAGTGTAGTGCTTTATGCTTCAACTGTATTAACAGTGCCTCTTGTATAGGAGATCACGGAGTTGCCGGATTACAATAAGATCACTTTTAAGGAGAACCCACCCATTCCACTGGAAGAGATTGTGCCGGACACGTACCCTCAGGCTGTGGACCTTCTGAAGAAATTTCTTGTGTATCCGTCCAAGCAGAGGATCAGTGCCAGACAGGTCAGCTCACATGTCACCACGTGCATTCATTGAACCTGTGTTTGTGTGGCAAGCCCAGAAAAAGAGCCAGTACTCTGCTCCCTTCTAAGCTCCTGCAGTGTTTCTCTCACATTCTCTCTCACTGTAATTCACTCATAATGAATAAATTTTTGTTTCTTTCTTGTTTTCTTTCTGACTCACTCCTTCCCTCTCTATCTCCAGGCTTTACTTCATCCATACTTTTTCACAGACCCTCTGCCTGCCCATCACTCTGAGCTCCCCATCCCACAGCGTGGTGGGAAGCACTCCCGCCAGCGACTGCAACCCCCCTACGAATTCTCAGTGGACCGACCTTTACATGAGAGCCTGGTGGATCCCAGCCTGGTCCAAGTTCATGCGTGGGGGTGCTCATGAGGCTGCTTATTAGCTTCTTTGCGTTCTATAGAAAGATTATCTTTTTTGTAAAATTATTATAATGAGTTTAAATTATTAAAAAATTTAAGATGTTAAAATGAAGCTAGCCACATTTGATAGATACCTGAAGTTTTATTAGTTTTCATGCAACTGGCTAATACTCTTCAGGCTAATACTGGCTTCATTTGCTTAATTTGAGTGTCAGACAGGGCCGGAGTGAGCCCCTTTTTCAGCCCGGGAGTTTCCCGGCTAAATCCGGCCCAAAATTATTTTTTCCTCCCAATCGGCCCAAACTACAGATTGACATGCACCAGCCCATCGGGAATCCTCCCGAATCTCCCGATTAGCCACTCCGGCTCTGGTGTCAGACATAGTTCTTAAAGTTGTAAAATTTGAATTGGCGACGCACCTGCTTTTCACTGGAAGTGTTTGTTGTGCTTCAAACCCACAGGTAACTGAAGCAGATATATAATCAGATTAATAATTTCATAAATGTTTAACTGTTGCAGTTATTGTGCCAAACCTTCACACTATGTATCTGGCTATTGACAAATGTAGTTGTACATTAACATTTAGTGATCTGACCAGAGCTAAGATGATGCACTGCTTTAATGTTAAGTCATTGCTTCCTTATGTTTAAGTGGTGACCCTTTGCGTTCTGCCCAAATTCTCCAGCTACTGGTCAGCCCCCAGCCCCAGGCTCTTTATTTAGAATAAAACCTTGAATAATTACGTAATTTAATAAAGCGTAAAAAAAAAGAAATGTTCAAGACTATAAACTTTTTAATGAAATGCATTATGATGTATTATTTAAACTGGATGTGTTGCATTTGTCTGCATTTCCATGTGTGGTTATGTTGTTTGTGGCCTGGTATTATTTCATTTTTGCATTTCTGAAATAACAAGATTTAAACCTGTTTGTTTCAGTTGTGAAAGTAAAGTAAGAAAACGAGTAGATATTATATTAGTGCATCACTTTTTCATGGTTCTTTCCAATGAGTCTTAATGCTGTAAGGTTTTAAGATGCAGTGTGTTAATATATAATTAGAATCCATCTCTTTTGGGACTGCCTTGTTAAGATTGTCGGCACCAATTTTACTGGTGCTGGTATACATGCAGGATTTTGCCGTAAGCCCAGCAAGGACCTCAAAGCCTTTCTGAGCCACATTTCTGGAGCTCTCTGACGGCGAGGGCCGTACCACGAGGCCAACAGCTTCTTCAGTTCCTTCAAAGCTCATTGAGGGTTCTCTCTACTCATGGGCAGGACAGGGGCTCAACCTTTATTTTCCAAAGTTACATTGTTAAAAAGCCTTTGAGGAAGTAGACCCCTGATATCTGGACATATGCAAAATGTGACCATTTGGATTGCTCCAGTTACTATGAATAGGGTTTAGATAGTCTGGATTTTTTTTTGTTATTGTAGTTTCAATGTGAAGATTTTAAGTGCATGTGTATTTTGGCTTTGTGAGAGATATATGTAGAACCTGAGGGGTAGTAATTTTAGTTGACATGAAGGTAAAATTTGCAGTAATTAATGTCAACATTTATCAAAAAAAGGAAATGATAATGAAATTAAAACCACTTGCCTAAATGTTGTGTTGCCTGAACTGCACTGACGCATTAGGGCATGGATGCCACAAGATCTCTGAAGATGTCCTGTGGTGTCTGGCACCAGGACATTAGTAGCAGATCCTTTTGGTCCTGCCGGTTGTGAGGTCGGGCCTCCATGGATCGGTTTAGTCTCTACAGCACATCCTATGGATGCATCACTGGATTGTGTTCTAGGCCACAATTCAATGTGTGTTTGTAGGCCAAGTCAGGATCTTGAACAATTTGTCATGTTCCTCAAACCATTCCTGAATATTTGCAGTGTGGCAGGTCCCAGTGTCATGCGGGACAAGAGGCTGCTGCCATTAGGGAATCCTGTGGCCATGAAAGGTTGTACTTGGTCTGCAGTGATTTATCAGACCTTCTGTTGCTCCATGGTCCACTTCTGATGCTCACTTGCCTGTGGGCGGTGGAACAGGGTCAGCACGGGCACTCTGATGCTCCGCAGCTACACGTTCCCCTTCACAGCAGCCTGTGACTCACTATGTTCTGATATCTTTGTCATAGTCAGCATTAACCTTTTCAGCAGTTTGTGCTACAACAGCTCCTCTGTGGGACTGATCCGAATGGACCTTCATTCTCCACGGGCACCAGTGAGCCGTGGGAGACCCTGACTCTGGTTCACCAGCTCTCCTTCCATACACCAGTGTTAGACACCAACCACTGCATACCATCTACACCCCATACACAGTCATGTAGTCATCACAGTCACATAGTCATCACAGTTATGTAGTCATCATAATCATGTGGGCAGTCATGGCCTGGTGGTTAGGGAACTGGTCTTGTGACTGGAGAGTCGTGGTTCGATTCCCAGACCTGAGGCCATGACTGAGGTTCCCCTGAGCAAGGCCCTTAACCCGCAATTGCTCACTTGTATAAAAATTAGATTAAAATGTAAGTTGCTCTGGATAAGGGCGTCTGCCAAAATGCCATAAATGTAAATGTAAATGTAGCTATCACAGTAATGTAGTCATCATAGTCATGTAGCTATCACAGTAATGTAGCCATCACAGTCATGTAGTGATCAGTCACATAGTCATCACAGTTATGTAGTCATCATAGTCATGTAGCCATCACAGTCACATAGTAATCAGTCGCATAGTCATCACAGTCATGTAGTCATAGTCATGTAGCCATCACAGTTATGTAGTCATCACAGTCACATAGTGATCAGTCATATAGTCATCACAGTTATGTAGTCATCATAGTCATGTAGCCATCACAGTCACATAGTCATCACAGTTATGTAGTCATCATAGTCATGTAGTCATCACAGGGCCCTTGTCAGATTTCATTATGCTTGGCCATTTTCAAGAACTCTCTTCACTCGCTACCTATACCCCCCACCCTCCATACACACACACACACACACACACACACACACACACACACACACACACACACACAGGTGACACTGTAACAGGATAATCAGTTACCTGTTGGTGATCTGAATTTTTCAGCTGACTAGTAGTATATGTGTATGTCTCAGTGAGATAAAAAAACAGGCAGCACTGAGCCTGCCTGGGTCTTCCATATGCTGTGGTTCTCAGGAATAACTGTTGGCGTAACTGTTTTTCAGGTGTCCTGCAGGGCATTAGTCACCACACAGCTCTGCTACTGCTGTGGCTGCTGCTCCGTTCTCTAATTTCCCTGAAAACTGAATGAACAAAGGAAACAGGAACGGTACGCTTTGATTAACAAATGACCCCCCCAGCCGAGAGGCCATGGTGCGACTCACCTCCGTCTCTGCCATGACTGCTGCACCTTCTTCCCATTTGCATCTTGACACTCATCTCAACTGCCCCACTTGTGTTACATAGAAAGCTCTGTTTTGCATCTTTTATTGGCAATGAGCAGTTAAAACTTCCTTTGGTTTTTATCTTTGGTGTTTGTCTGGATCGTCTGGTTGGGCTTGTGTTTGTTTTGTGTTTTTTGGTTTTGCTGTCATTTCTCCACTTTCAAGTCAAGAGTTTTTGTTTTTACAGGCCCTGTTTGATTAGCTCACTTCCCCACATGGTAACTCTGCCATCATGCATTTTTGTATTTCGGTTCATAATAATAATAATTATTATTATTTTCAGTTTGAGATGTTTGTTCCATGGTGGAATGCCGGTGTTCGTGAACTTGACTGGTTGTTTCTTTTCAGACAAAAATATTGTTTTTTGCTTTTTCCCCCCACTAGCTGCTTACAGGAAAAAGAAAGTTTAGTTACAGATTTTAGATTTTCATTTAAATTCTGCATATTGTCTAGCGGGACTGGGCTTGAATAAAAAAAAATCTTTGCTGGCCTATATGTATTATTGTACATTTGTCTTATTACAGAAAGGACAGATCAGCAGATGTCTTGGAGGTGTGTCTTACAGAACAACAGCATTTCCTCCAGCTATGTGTGTGCCCTGTACTACCCACCCCCACCACCCCACCCCATGCCCTGCCCCTCTAGACCTCACTCTGCCCCCCCCAGCTCTGCCTTACCTCTGTCAACCACACCACCACACCACATTCCTTCTCAGGCCAGCACTCTGGGGCAGCGCCATATCTCAGCTCATCTACAGCTCCACACCAACACACCTGCACAGCACACCAACCAGGTAAGCTCCACCGGCTTCAGTCAGTCAGATTACAGAAACGCAGGGAGTTGGAGTGACTTCCCCCACTGAACATTTAGAGGGTTTATCTGTGAGTCTGTTATGTTTTGATCTCATGTCCCAGCATGCATTACTCATGCAGTCCTGGTGCAGTTGTGCAATATCAGTTTATTACACCTGTTACAACTGATTACGTCCGATACAAACTGATTCATTTATAATCTAAATGCCATTTTTGTAAATGTGTTCCTGAGGGAACACAACTTAATATACTTAATATTGTTCTATGCTTATATGCTAAACAGTTATATGCTAATTCAGTTTTCACCTGAATAGTTAGCTTAAACTAACGACTTACGAATAACTACTTAATGACTTAAACACTTAACTAATAGTTATTAATTACTATGGAAATCAGTTGAGTAGTAGTAGTTGGTGTACAACAAAAGATAAAAGCAGCTGATGCTGGGCACAACTTAATAAAAATGAGTATTATAATAATAATATTAATTATTAATATTATATTACATTAGTATTGTAAAAATATAAGCGTGCTTTACCATGGGCTTGCCCTTGTACAACCTAACATGCTTTAGGTGTTTGTTCTATCAAATACTACCATGATGTGACTGCTGGTTTATGGTATATAATCATTCCATTCACCTAAGTGTTCTCTTTTCATTACAGGACCAAACGTGAAGGAAAATTGTCCATGGAGGCCACCGTAGAGCAGCAGCGCTGGGTGTCGCCGTCCCTGATGCCGGCCGAGGTGACGCACGGTTACCGCGCCGACTCCACCTATCTGTCAGCCGTGGAGGAAGACCTGGTCTTCTCTGGCATGGAGGCTGAACACAGCTGTCTGCCATCTCTCTTCTCCAGCCCCGTGCACGCCCGTGGAGCCGCGGCGTACAGACACAGCCCAGGTGAACGCGCTTGACACGCAGCCAGGGGGCGCTCCCGTCGCTCGGGCGAGTCCCTGTACAGCCCTCCTCTTGGCAAATAAATCTTTAAGTTTAAAACGGAAGGACTGAATGTACCAGCACCAGTGACAGAAATAATAAACTTAAGAAAGCAATAAGAAATTGTTTTGTAGCTGATAACTTCCTGATTTAGTTGTTTTATAATCATCTGTGTTGTAACAAGTGGTTTAGTGTTTTAAAAAATGACACAAGACTACAGTTTAGTTCTTTTTCCAGCATAGCAGCTTTAATTGTCCCATCCCTAATCAGTCCGATGTAAGAGCAGATAGGACAAGGGTTTGATTCCCCGGATTCATGCATATTGCCCTACTGTGACACATATCCAGAGAGTCAGTCCAGGCACGTGCGTCTGCTGTGGATATAAAGTTTGACGAAATAATCTCCTCCCTCCCTTACTCTCTCCCTCCCTGTCTCCCTCTCTCTCTGTCTCCCTCCCTGTCTCTCTCTCTCTCTCTCAGCAGTGCGACAGGTGTACTCTTCTCCCTTTCTGAATGCCCTGCCATGGCTAGAGGGCTCTGGTCTTCACGCTGTCCACGGTGCTCATGGTGCTCATGGCTCCATGCGTGCGCAATCCTCTTGCAGTCCCTCCGCGTTCCACGCGTCTCTCCCTCCCTCTGCCGTCAAAGCCTCTCCTGGCCTGCTTCACACTCCCACGCTGGACGGCAGGAACCTCCGGCTTCAGGAAGGGGTGAAGGACGAGAGAGCCAGCCCTCCGGCTGGGGACGAGGGCTTCGGGGGGTTTTATTCAGTTAATCACACCAACGGGGGCGTGTTTTCACATGGCGACGCCTCGTCACAGTCACACGTCCACACCCATTCGCTCGGACACTACGGTACCTACGGCAGCCCGGTTCAGGATTTTACCAGTGGTGCTGTCTACTCGCCCTCCTCTTTCTCCCCTAAACTACATGCCAAGATGAACCTGTCTCCCACAGGTGGGCAATGACACACACACACACACACACACACACAAACACAAACATACACACACACAAACACCTGGCTTGGACAATCAGCACCATAATTTGCTTGGCCAGGTCTTTAAGAAAACACATGACTGTGGTATGTACTGAGTTTTTGCCATTCGGTCACAGAAGCACGGGAGTGCGTGAACTGTGGCGCCACAGCTACCCCCCTGTGGAGGCGGGATGGTACAGGCCACTACCTCTGCAATGCCTGTGGACTGTACCACAAGATGAACGGACAAAACAGGCCCCTAATCAGGCCGAAGAAGAGATTGGTATGGCTCCTAAATCACAAACGAGCATAGCTGATGATAGAAAACACACATCACACAAACAACACTAAATGAAACGTTGCACTTTTCTTCGTCTCTTCTCCTGTTGTTCCTTTTCTCTGTTGTTCCTTTCCCTCGAGCTTGTGCTCACTCCCTTCTCCCTCCTTCCCTCCCTCTCTCATTTGCCACCCCCCCCCCCCCATTTCTCCTTCTCCTGCTCCTCCTTGTTTCTGCAGGTGGTCAGTAAGAGGGCGGGCACGCAGTGTGCCAACTGCCAGACCACCACCACCACGCTCTGGCGGCGCAACGCCGTTGGAGAGCCCGTGTGCAACGCCTGTGGCCTCTATTTCAAACTGCACAACGTAAGTGCTAATACCTCCTCCCCTTCACACACCTGCAGACATTCACCTTTACTACACGGCCCTGCCAACAACAGACCTTTTCGAATCTCTATTGGCCATCTGATGACTGGTCTGAGTATTGCAAAAAAAGACAACTGATGAGAGAGAATGTCATGACATCTCAGCCACTGTGTCATCAGTATAGTTCTTCTATGAATTCTGGACATAGCGTATGTCAGTGGTGCAGTGAAGTGTTTCCTGAACTGTTACATACAGCTGTGTGATTGGACAAAACTGCAGGGACACTGGAGAAAGTGTCTGGCTATGGAAAATAACGAGAAAGATGATCTGAAAGGCTTTAATAAAATTGGGGGAAAAAACCCTGAAACTTAATAGAGCAGTGAAGCAATCTCTAGATTTGTAAAAAAAAATGTTTTCACATGTTTTCATTTTTGTAAACTGATGTTAACTATCTCTTGATTTAAAATCACCCTGCCCACAGGTGAACAGACCCCTCACTATGAAGAAGGAGGGAATTCAGACACGTAACCGAAAGGTATCCAGCAAGAGCAGGAAAGGCAGGAAAGGGAGGAACACTGCCGGATTTGATCCGTACTTGGACGTGTTCAAGGCCCCTGGCTCAGAGCAGCCCTTTGACTCCTTCTCTACAGGCACTGGGACCCTGGGGAGTTATGGCCACACCTACCACCCAATAGGCCCCTCCCCCACCTTCCACAACCCCACCCACCCGCCATACCCATACCATCCAGCAGCAGCCATCTTGTCCAGCATGGTGTGACAGAATAGACTCAGTGGGAAAATTAACACACTGGTAAACGTGCATGCAAAAAGCTCCTTGTAGAGACATTTCGATGGACAGAGCAATCTGTTAATTGTGAATGGATTTTTTTCTTCTTAATGTTTTTTTTTTATGTATTACTAGTGACAGAAATATGTAGAATTTATGATGGTTTTTACATTTTAAATTGTTAATTTTTACATTGTACTTGTTTTGAATTTCATAATTCACCAGCATAATCACTGGTTGTTATTATTCATTTTCTTTTAATGTATAACACATATTGGAATGTGAATAATGTGAAATTGAAGTAGATGAAATCTGATTTCCATGTGTTTTCTTCCTGCCTGCCTCCCTCTGGGCCCTTCTCATCCTCTCTCTGACAGAAAAACATATTCACATATGCACCATGTTACCATGTTACAAATTCCTAATAAAGATGAGGAGACCTTTTAGCATTCAAAACGGTTTAACCAAACGTGCGTCTGAACAGCACAAGGCCTCCACTTCATGTAAATTTGTGTTTCTGAATGTGTTCACTTTTATTCTGACAGTGTGGTTGAGTTTTGGTAGCCTCATTGTGGGTAGAGGAGTGATAATTGCTTCGACTGCAGGCTGTGAACAGTGAATATGCAAATCCATCACTTTCCATAGCATGGAGGAGTGGGCCCAGATCCTAGCCAGGGTGATACGCCTCAGGGATTCAAATCTGTGGCTTTATGGAAACTGTGAATGGCGCAAATGAGCCGTGTTCTTTTCACATGTTCCAGTCCACTGCCCAGAATAACAACAAGTGAGGGTTACATCTTTGTTCATGATAGAGTAACATTGTTAGGGGAAATTAGCCAAGTACGAATTTTTCATTTATGATTGATAACACCTGGATATGTTGTAAACTATGCCACATTTTATTGTAGGTTTGGCTGATATGTAATATTGTGTGTTGTTTCACAGTTTGGAATTTCTGACCACATTTGCCTTTTGGTGTGATGTATGATTTTCAATGTCATTGAATTTAAATTTTCCCTTCATCAACACTATTCTCTTAAATATGAAATTATGGTATAGAATAACTTAGTACAGAAGCATAAAGTAAAACTAATCATTGTAAAATCTCTGGTTTCGATATATCTATTTTCCTCTTGGTGTGGTATTTGATAACATCAGATAACATCTATTCAGTCTCTACATGGAGACAAATATCTGAGCCTTATCTGATCTTTCTGCAAACTGTATTCCACAGTCTCCATCTTCCACTTTGTAGTCTGTAGCACACCATACTGGCATCATTTAAGAGACAAAACTGGGGTACCTGTCATCCTATGCCATTCTTCTAAGGAGATGGGTAACTCATAATGGGCAAAGTTCATTGAATACTAACAAAATGTAGAAATACTGTAGACAATGGCAATGATTTATTTTACATTCCCATACTGGGTGAGCCCGTCAGTTATATTAAATATAGCCCTGTCTTGGATCTGTCGCATGTATTTGTATGCCCAGAGTCCCAGAGCATACCGGTACAATGAAGGAGGCTTTGTGTGTGTGTGTGCGTGTGTGTGTGCATCATAGAGGTATATAGAAACTCTTTTGTCCAAAGTTTCACATATGCCAATTTTTAAAGAGAACAGACTATAGTGTTGAGAAGCTGAAGATCAGTTTTGAAGTTCAGTTACAGCTGTTTTGGCTGTTTGAACATCTCAGCTATTCTTCACTCAAGATTCTGTTGGCTTTAGAAATGGACGGTCCACGCAGCTCGGCCGCATGCAGTGCGTCCGTGGTTCCTTGGACAAAGGTGTCCCCGGCATAACGTGCCTTGGTTGATCTCTTTCTGACACCGGCACCCAACAGTCTGTCTTTCCTCATGTCTCCCTCTCTCCCCACTTCCCTCCGTCTGTTTCACTCTCTCAGCGTTGACCACACAGCTCTGCTCCTCAGGCGCTGAGCTGGAGCCCCATTGTGCAACGCAGGCAGCTTTTGGTTTTCCGGAGTCTCTGAAAAAAGATGCATAAGGGGAAGGAGAGATGTACAGCAGGAGGCTTCAGGCAACGGCACGGGCCCCCATCGCTCGTTTTTTCAAGATGCCATGCGGGTCACATCACTCTCTGTTTTCTGTTGCTGGCTTCCTCCGTTCTGGGTGAACCAGGTTTATCTGACTGTTTGGGTGGCCGTATGAATGGGAAATGGAGCAGAATGACACGTGGAGATTAGCAACCACAGGCCAGGGCCAGCAGACACATAGGCACAACCGTTAGTGCTCCATTGCTGTCACTTAGACCTGCCATATGCAGACACACACACACACATACACACACCCACGTACACTCTCTCTCTCTCTCTCTCATTTTCATAGATTGTTATACACACTCATAAAATTCACACAACCAAGCAAACATGAATCTGAAAACGTGAATGGTTGGAGTGGAGGGGGGTTAGACAAACAGTTCTCCAGTGGTACCCAAATGGCCGTTGTTTCACCCTTGGCCTTCTGACCTTTAATAAAGCTTTGAACTGTACTAAACAAAGCAGGAATCTATTGGTATTAAATTTGCATTGAAGACTGCATGGCACTGATGCATTTTCACCACTACTTTACTAACCGTAAAACTTTCTCATAGTTATTAACCTGTTGGTTAGTCACAAACCCAAGAAAATGGAAGGTGGGGGGAATGCCTTTCTAGATCACAATATTGTTCATTTTTTATCAGAATATTATTTAGATGAATAAATAACCAAATTAATAATAATAACAATATAGCTACATAAATAATATTGAGACCTTTCGTAATCTATTGTAATCTATATGTAATCTATTTTCGGTAGGTAATAGTGACATCGCGTGTTTTTATAATAACCGTGCAACTAAACGTCATTTGTGTGCGCCCACCAGAATGACGTGTGCTGTGCGGCGGAATGGCGTGATAGCGCGTTAGCCTCCGAGGCTTTAAGCTATTTCATAGTTTATTTTGCTTGATACTCTTAATCCCATGATCGAATATTTTCCACGAACTCTCCATGTGCTCACAACTTCACGTGTCCCCCTCTTTTATATAATGTTTTGAAAATACGCCTAAAAATCTGATGGACTAGCTTGGTCGGATAGGACAACTAGCGCAGTCTCCCCTGGCAATAGCGCATTACCACAAACGGTCGCGCGATTCTAGCGCCAGTTATTTTTTAAATCTCGCACCATCTGGTCATCCAGCAAACTACTATTATTATTTCTATTTCTACGAAAGAGTCAGCCACCAATACATTTTTACGAAAGACAGTTTTGAAAAACATTGTAAGTGTTTGCACTGATTTCTACAGCTGTGTGCATTAGAATTTTCCATCGCCTGTTGTGAGAGTTGATGTAATTATTGTGAGTGTGGTCGGCACACGGACTCGTCCTCCTCATGTTTGGTACTTACAACTCTAACTATGATACATCTTGATTATCTAGCAAAAGCACAGAGTTTCAGCTATCTTATAAAAATACGGTTTTTATTGGTAACATGGTTAGCTAGGTGGCTAATTGTTTTCCCACTGAAATATGTAGTTGGCTAGTTACTATGCGGGCTAGATAGCTGGTGGGATAGGAACGATCTAAAACTAATACTAATAATGAATGCAGTTTATTTCTTGTAACTCTTATGTACATAAAACAGAAAACATCAGAACTCGGATACATCTGCTTTTCGGTGTCCTGTCTTCCCCGTGCTTTATGATCTGGTTAAAACTCTCTGGACCTAAACCCTTTAAGAGAGCTCACTGCATCTTATGTTTGCCTTATTCTGCCATGAACTAGGATTTGTGGAAGGGTCGTGGGATCACCTTAATCATGGATCCTGCCTCAGATGCCACTCCACCCAGAGCTTCTCCACAAAAACCATCACAGAACTCCGCCGAGGTAAGAAAGTATGAGTGTCTTTAATATCAGTAAATAAACACTACATACTTTGACCACTGCTACTGGGTAAAACGTGGCTTTGTTGCGAAGGTGATGCCTGTGTTTTGCACCTGTCAGTCCAGCATGTGACTGTATTTGTGATGACAAGTCATAGCAATCTCGTATGCAAATTGTTACCTATTCAACAATTTGAGGAAAACCCTGCAATGTTTAACATTGCTTGACGTTAATGATCAAAACACACCACGCCCTCTCGGAGTTTGCCCCCTTGGTCTTAACTTTGAGCTGTGCAGATTCTTCACTGGTTTTCTAACCACAGCCAGGACAATAACACTGTGTTGGTACACAACAAACATGTCAGAATTCTCCTGCTGAGGAAGCCAATGTTAAGAGTCTAGAGGGAACCTGTGCGTTCTGGTGCTCTTGTGACTCTTGTGGGACTTTGGGTCTCAGAGACAAAGCAGCAAACCAAACCACAAGCAGAGTCTGCAGGAGGCCAGGAGAAGAGGCAGAATGGACCGGACCAGAATCGAAGACGAGATGACCAGTAAGCTCAAAAACCTGGTATGCAAGTCTGCACCATTTGGGGAGCGTGTATTGACACAATACACGGGTCTTTTTTTGTTTGATACTATGTCGTCAATGTTGTTGCATCGATTTTTATTTTGTGCATTCTGAGATGACGTTTTAGTAGTAAACATCTCTTTTCAGTGAGTTGAGTGGTGCTAAGTGAAGTTTTGTTTGTTTGTAGGATTTGAAGTGTAAGCCGAAGGCAACGGGAACTGGCCTTGTGTACTCAGATGCCTTCTCTCGCTTTCACTGCCTGTGGGACAATAGGTGAAACACTAGTTAGCACTTAATATTCATAAAGCACTCACATTTATTCATATGGTTAATAAATATTTATTTTCAGTGCACTCATAGTCTCAGTTGCGGAAGATTGACTTGTGGGTGCTGTAGGAAAGTTCCTGTGTTGTAGTGAAAGTCTAAAAGGTGCCACTGTTGTTCACTTTGCTAGCCACCCAGAGCGTCCAGAGAGGACGAGCGCCATAGTGACGATGATGGAGGAGGAGGGGCTTCTGTCTCGCTGCGTGCAGGTGGAGGTAAGAGGGTCCGCCTCCATTTCTGGGGGGTAAAAGGGAGAATTCTTAGCTGAACAACTCCAACTAAGTACGAGAGGGATCTGTGTAGTCATGCATGTGGCAACGTTAGTTTTCGTTAGCCATGTGTTCTCTGGTCTTTCACCATCAAGTGCTCTCAGCAGTGTGTGTTCATGTTTCAGACCAGAGCTGCGTCGGAGGACGAGCTTTCACTGGTTCACGCGTAAGTTGTTAAGATCCGGCGATGGGCAAGAAGCAGGATTATTGACGAGGGTGGAGAATTAGGAATATAAATCTTTGTCATTTTTTGACTTTGTTTCACAGGAAGGAATACATTGATCGGATGAAGTCTACACAGAAGATGACAGAAGAGGAACTGAAGTCTGTGTCTAATGGCTATGACTCCGTCTACCTCCATCCTGTAAGAACGGCTGGAAGCATCCTTGGTCGGATGCTATTCATGAATACTCATGAATATTTGTTAATATTAATATGTCTTTTCTGTATTATTTTACATCGTTGGGGATAGTGTTTGGTTTGTGCGTGAGGAGGGGAGTGATCATCCTGGTGTGATGTACTGGTGTAATATCTTTTATTTTGCGCTGCACTTGTCTGTTTGCAGGACTCTTTCACCTGTGCATGTTTAGCGGCCGGCTCTGTGCTCCAATTGGTCGACAGAGTGATGACATCGGAGCTTCAGAACGGCTTCTGCGTGTGCAGGTGAGGGTGCCTTCTGTTGCTGCTCCACCCCTCTGGTGACCCCTGACCCTGGTCCTTCTCCGGACACCCCCCGCTCAGCCGGGCAGGTGTGGTGCAGTAGAGCGCAGTAAAGAGGGCGGGGCTACGGCTGTCTGACTGCAGCACTTTGATGCGGTGTGTTCTGCTCCTTCCTGCCCAGGCCGCCGGGTCACCACGCCCACGTCGACCAGATGAATGGCTACTGCATGTTCAATAGCCTGGCCATAGCAGCGCGCTACGCCCAGAAACATCACGCCGTGCAGCGGTGAGGAGGACGCGCACAAGTGACGCGCACAAGTGACGCGAGCACACACACATGCAGCCAGTGTGCTGGTCTTACATGCGTTAGAAGTTGTTTTTCTAAACGCACCTACCTAAACGTCCCTCTTGTACGTATGTGTGATTTCCCTCTGTTGGTTTACTCTGATGCTACACTTACACCCCAGCCTAATTGTGCTCGCAAAAAGGAAACTATTACCATGGAAACGGTCTCCTCTGGACAGGAGCATGAGTAGATGTCGACGTGTACAAGCTGTTCTTGGCTGTCGTGTGTTCTGTGCTGTCCACAGCGTGTGGTGTTTTTGCGTGGCAGGGTTCTGATCGTGGACTGGGATGTGCATCACGGACAGGGTGTCCAGAGCATCTTCCAGGAGGACCCCAGGTAGAGGGATCTGATGAGAGGAGACTTCACACCACAGCTACTTCCACCTTACGCCAATACAGGGCTCTCATAGTACATCTCAGCATCTCTCTCTCTCCCTTTCCCTCTCTCCGTCTCTCTCTCTCACTCTCCCCCCACAGTGTTCTGTTCTTCTCTGTGCATCGCTACGAGGGAGCTTCATTCTGGCCTCACCTGCCGGAGTCTGACTGCAGTGCTGTTGGTGTGGCAGCAGGGCGGGGCTACAACATCAACCTGCCCTGGAGTCAGGTACAGCGCTTGACCGTCCCTCGCTTTCTCCGCAGCTGCCCGAGTCGTGCACAGAAAGAACAAAAACAGCTGAGCGTGCTTGTACTGAACATTAGCGTTCAGAGTGTTCAGTGGGGGGTGGAGGTTGACCTGCCTTCCTGTCTCTTCCCTGTTGCCTGGTGTTGAGCTCAGAAAGCGATGGGGGATGGAGACTACATCACAGCCTTCCAGAGACTTCTGCTGCCCGTTGCGTATGAGGTACTGCCCACACTTCTCCACTTACTCCGCACTGGGCAGAGAAGTTCTGGGGGTCTGATCAGGGAACCCATCTTGAAGAACGAGTGAAAGTTATTCTGTGTGTACGTGTGCGTGTATGCATGCGTGTGTGTGTATGTGTATTGTGTGTGTGTGTGTGTGTGTGTAGTTTCAGCCACAGCTTGTGTTGGTGGCCGCAGGCTTCGATTCTGCGGTCGGTGACCCCAAGGTATGTGATGCTTAATGAATGAAACACCTTTCTTTACATGTTAAATTAATTAGTATCCTTTCCATGCCCTACATGCTTTCCCACAATATTGAACTGTAACCGTGGAAACTGTGTGTGTGCGCGCGCGTGTGTGTGTGCGTGCGTGCGTGTTTAGGGAGAGATGTGTGTGAGTCCCCAGTGTTACTCTGTGCTCACACACATGCTAATGGGCCTGGCTCAAGGCAGATTGGTGCTCGCACTGGAGGTACGACCCCAGACACATTTCCCTTAATTACATAATCATTTAATTACACACAATTCTCTGACTACTGGTCACAATACTTTAGTCCCAGTACATTCAGGACAGAAATATAGGAAATAATTCATCAGGCGAACCTGGTCTACTTTACTATATAATGCTGATTTAATATATAATAGTGATCTCTTCATATTGTGCTGACGTTGTGATTACACCTACATTAATTTCATATGGTGTCACCCTGCCAGAAGCATCAGAAATGGTTTTGTGCTTTATCTTGTGGGTGTTTATACTCGTCTGTGTGTGTGTGTTCTCCTCATCAGGGTGGTTATAACCTGCATGCCACAGCCGAAAGTGCCTGTGCTAGTGTGAGGGCACTACTGGGTGACCCCTGCCCTCACCTGCCCTCCCCAGGGGCCCCGAGTGTCAGGTAAGACCCCCCCCCCCCCCCCTGCACAATGTCTCCCTGTCTGATCTCCATGGTAATATCTCCACCGCCTTGCTTGATGGGGCAGTGTTCTTTTGCCTATTGCAGTGGTCTGAAGTCCATCTCTGAGACTGTCTCTGCTCTGTATCCATTTTGGACCAGCCTGCAGATTCTGTGTAAGGGCCCAGTGAAGAAACTGGAATAAACTGGATAAAAAAAACAATTGGGTTAATTTGTCATTTTGTCACGTGTGTGCGTTCATGCACCTGCCCCTGTGTGTGTGTGTGTGTATGTGCACACGTGTGCGTGTGTCCTGCAGACGGAGGTCCCCTCTCTGAGGCAGAACCCCTCCCTTCTCCAGTGTGTGTTGAGGTTAAACTGGAGACTTCATCACTGGCCACTGGTCTTGTGTATGACCAGCGCATGATGGAACACCACAACATGTGGGATAGGTTAGAATACACACACACACACACACACACACACACACACACACACACACACACACACACTTACCTTACAGGCTATAATACACAACCTGTTATAATACAGCTATAAACTGGTTCTCTCTCTGTGTGTGTGTGTGTGTGTGTGTGTGTGTGTGTGTGTGTGTGTGTTCTCTCCAGCCATCACCCTGAGCTCCCACAGAGAATCTCCCGGATCTTTTCCTGCCATGAGGAGCTGGGGCTCGTAACGCGCTGTGAGCGCATACCAGCTCGACTGGCCACGGAGGACGAACTCCTGCTCTGTCATGGGTAAACACCGCAAAAGAAACACCACAGTTACATGTAGACACCACAAAAGAAACACCACAGCTACATGTAGACACCACAAAAGAAACACCACAGTTACATGTAGACACCGCAAAAGAAACACCACAGTTACATGTAGACACCACAAAAGAAACACCACAGCTACATGTAGACACCACAAAAGAAACACCACAGCTACATGTAGACACCACAAAAGAAACACCACAGTTACATGTAGACACCACAAAAGAAACACCACAGTTACATGTAGACACCACAAAAGAAACACCACAGTTACATGTAGACACCGCAAAAGAAACACCACAGTTACATGTAGACACCGCAAAAGAAACACCACAGTTACATGTAGACACCGCAAAAGAAACACCACAGTTACATGTAGACACCGCAAAAGAAACACCACAGTTACATGTAGACACCGCAAAAGAAACACCACAGTTACATGTAGACACCGCAAAAGAAACACCACAGCTACATGTAGACACCGCAAAAGAAACACCACAGCTACATGTAGACACCGCAAAAGAAACACCACAGTTACATGTAGACACCACAAAAGAAACACCACAGTTACATGTAGACACCACAAAAGAAACACCACAGTTACATGTAGACACCACAAAAGAAACACCACAGTTACATGTAGACACCACAAAAGAAACACCACAGCTACATGTAGACACCACAAAAGAAACACCACAGCTACATGTAGACACCACAAAAGAAACACCACAGCTACATGTAGACACCACAAAAGAAACACCACAGTTACATGTAGACACCGCAAAAGAAACACCACAGTTACATGTAGACACAGTGAAGGCTCCAGCTTCCGATGCATATCGGTATTAAAGCTGCAAAACCATCCCTCTCTCTCTCCATCTCTCTCTCTCTCTGCCTCCCCTTCACTCTCTCTCTTTCTCTCTCTGTCCCTCTCTCTTTCTTTCTCCCTCCCCCCCACCCCCCTGTCATGTGACTTCAGTAAACTTTATATATTCATTATCATTACTGCCAAAGCAGTTTTTTCTAAAGTGAATTAGTTTTTCTTGCATAGAATTCTCTGCGTGCTTTGCCTCTGTTTTCACACCTTGAATGAAGTTTCCAGTTGAACTAATCTTTGACTTGTAATTCCAACCTCTTTTTCTCCCTTTCTCCCTCCTCCTTCCTCTGTCTCCCCCCCCCCCCCCCCCCCCACTGTCACCCGTCCAGCTCAGCACACATAGCCACCATGAAGAGCACAGAGCAGATGAAGCCCCGGGACCTTCACCGGCTGGGTGACGAGTACAACTCCATCTTCATCAGCAGCGAGAGCTACAGGTGTGCTCTCCTGGCCGCCGGCGCCTGCTTCAACTCCGCCCACGCCATCCTCACCGGCCAGGTCAGCCCCCCCGCGCGCTGCTTCACCTGTCCGTATTTTGGTTCCTGCACCGAGTGTTTGTCAGTGGGGCGGTCATAGGCTGTAGAACACTTGTCATGAAACGTATTTTGTTGCTTTTGTCTGGGACGGCGTCTCCGTGCAGGTGCGTAACGGCGTGGCCATCGTACGCCCCCCCGGCCACCACGCCGAGAGCGACAGCGCCTGTGGCTTCTGCTTCTTCAACACGGCCGCCCTCACCGCCCGCTACGCCCAGAGCATCACCCACGATGCCCTGCGTGTCCTCATTGTCGACTGGGACGTGCACCATGGGAACGGCACCCAGCACATGTTTGAGCGAGACTGCAGGTGTGCTATGGGCTTTGTGTGTGTGTGTGTGTGTGTGTGTGTGTGTGTGTGTGTGTGTGTGTGTGTGTGTGCAAGCTGTCAGGTTAAGCGTGTAGATGAGTGTGTGTTCAGATCTGGATCATCAGCACCAGACGTGTAAACTTTAGCACAACTTGAACGGGTACCGTGAGGTGCTGCAGAGGCGGGGTAATAAGCACAGTTGTCTCCTGCAGCATTCTGTACATCTCACTCCATCGCTATGAGAACGGCATGTTCTTCCCCTCGTCGGAGGACGCGGACTATGACAAGGTGGGACAGGGGCCCGGTACTGGGTACAATGTCAACATCCCCTGGAATGGAGCTAGGATGGGAGACCCCGAGTACCTAGCAGCCTTCCACAATGTAGTGATGCCGATAGCACGAGAGGTGAGCAGAATACACACACAGACACACACACACACACACACACACACACACACAGCTTTACGTCTCACACACCAGTGCATGCGCTCGCGCATACACACTTTCTGATAGAAACACAGAATCTTTAAAGGTGATTTAAAGATGAATTTCGACTCTCTCGTTTCCTTGGTCCAGTTTGCTCCAGAGTTGGTTCTGGTGTCCGCTGGGTTCGATGCTGCACGTGGCGACCCTCTGGGTGGGTACCAGGTCACCCCGGAATGCTACGCCCACCTCACCCACCAGCTGCTTAGTCTAGCGGCGGGACGGGTGCTCATCATCCTGGAGGTGTGTCCTTCTGTCATGCTCCGCCCCCTCTGTGTTCAGCGACGCTCGACAGTGTCATCCACATGTACAAGCCCTTAACACGGGCCCTTGGCACTAAACCTGATACTCTTTCTTTGTCGTCCTAGTCTTTAGTACTTCCCATCACATCTCATTGCTAGGCTAGTATAGGTAAAACTCCCAGGATCTGATCTCACGTCCATGAACACTCTGCATATATGATTGTGACACCAGGTTTCACTATTAGCCTCACTCATGTCTCAAAGACCAGACAATGCTGGTGGCAGAATGTCCTGCTTTACTTGTGTTTATCTGCACAATCACGAGTCCAAAGTCTTTTGGGTTACGTATTCATTTTTGGATCTAGGCCATCAGGCCAGTTTGGAGCTTGTTTGCAGTAGTTCTTATTTCTTCTTCATGTCCCGTGTAGGGGGGTTACAACCTCACCTCCATCTCCGAGTCCATGGCCATGTGCACCAGCATGCTGCTGGGGGACACGCCCCCCCTGCTGCCTCCTCTTCCTCCTCCACATCCCAACGCCACCCTCACCATCAACAACGTCCTGAGGGCGCACGCCCCCTACTGGAGATCTCTCAGAATACAGAGTAAGAGTCGCGATCGGTCGTGCTTCCCGTCTGGGAGTGTGTTACTCTTTGGGCATACAGCACACGGTGTGTGTTAGTGTTTGGGCATACAGCACACGGTGTGTGTTAGTGTTAGATCTAGTCTAGCATCTAAGTGAGATTATTCACTTTAAGGGTGATTCTGTATACTGTTCATTTCGCATGCTTCAGAATGGTTTCTGTAGTATTGTAATGTGTGACTAGAGGAATGCCAAATGATTGATTATTTCATGCAAAAAAACTGGATTCAAATCTTATGGGTAACCTAACACACTCGCCATGACACTGGTGCTGACAGAAGGTTTCCTTCTTCTGTGTTCCCCTCAGTTCCAGAGTCTCTGTGTTTGTCCTTGACCTCCCCCAAATCCAAAGGCAAGCGCTCATCATTGGGGAAATGCAAAAAGTCTCCTTATGTAACCCCAGACCAGCGGCGACAGCAGCGTACTCCAGTGATCACGTCCCCGCCATCGCCCCCTACCGCTCAGGAGGACTCTGGGCTCGATGAACTCACTCAGGGCCTGTGCTCGCTGGACCTTAGCACGTCTTCCTCTGCCAGCTCTAGCCCCGCCTCTGTGAGTGTGGGCGGGGCAAGGCCCAAGGTGAAGCCCAGCCCCCACAGGGATGCCCAGGTGGGGCAGGAGGGGTCTTCACTGGACGTGGTGGAGAGAGCCGGAAAGGAGGATGGCGTGAAGGCGGAGCCCACACCCGTCAAACAGGAGACGCAGGTAAACGCTGCAACGTCTCTGATGTTTGCAAATATGTGGAACCAGCTGGAAGCTCAGGGAGGCTGTCGTATGCTTTACTGTTTTCATCTCGTGGGTTGTGTTTTTATTAACTCTGATCCTCTGTATCGGTGTTAGTCAATTGCGTGTCATTATGAGGAAGACTCAGTCGTGCTCTTCATCCTTCCAGGCAGTGTCGGAGACGGCAGGGGCTGCGGTTGCCATGGACGACCAGGAGAGCTGTGAGCTGGAGGGAGCATGTGGTTACACGAAGAAGTCCGTGTTTGAGCTGGTGTGCGGGGCCGGGGACGTGGGCCAGGTACGGTACCTCACCGTTTGAGCTGGTGGACATAGGTGGGGTACGGGGCCTCTCCATTTGAGCTGGTGGATGTGGGTGGGGTATGGTACCTCTTGTTTGTTGGGCAGACATTTTTGAGATATTTATATACCTGTTGAAAAATGGGAGAATCGCATTAAACAACCAGTATCTTGCTGATTCTGCATGTTGTATGAATTGGTACCTCGCCAACAAAACTCACTACCATCAATTGTTAGTAGGTGCTTTGGGTGTCAGTGTTTCCCTTTTCTCTCTCACACACACACACACACACACACACACACCCACCGTAAAGCCAGAACATTTTAGATTTAGTTGTTGTGAGGGTTTTTTTGTTTTGTTTTGAATGCCGAACTGTTTGTTCGACACTTTGCAGCGTGAGAGGTTTTGTGAGCTGCTCTGTGTTAAGGGTGCTGTTTCGCTCTGGGGCACACGCAGGGTGCTGCTGACACGTGCGCCTCTGCAGGGGGACACGTGCTCACGTCCACGTGTGCTCCAGAAAGCCCCTGGAGAGTACAAGGGGAGGGCTAGGGGGCTGAGAGACAGACAGCAGGGCAGGACAAGGCTAAAGGACTGTCCCCTTATAGAACCATCCAACAGACAGGATGGCTGTAAGTCAGGTGGTTTTGGTCTTTGTCTATCATCTTGTAGCTGTTAGATTAGGTTTAGGGTTGGTGTTGGTATAGTGTTTATTTCTTTATGTAGATTGTAAATCATATATGCATCAGCACAAATGTACCAAAGGTCTTTTTACACAGAATTGCTGCAGTTTATTAACATCATATTTTATGCTGATGGTGGTGTGAGAATAAAAAAAGCTATAATAATGAAACCATGTTTGTTTTGAAAGAGCAGACATGCTTTTAGCTGATGTTTATTATTAATCACATAAGGTTCTACAGAGTGAGGAAAGGAAATCAATTTATTGTTATGGCGAGCTTAGAATCTCAGTAAGTGATGGGGTTGCCCGGGTCCTTCATTTAGTTTTTGATTTAATGAAGGTATGCAGTGCCCAGACTGACACCTTCAGCAAGGTCATGGTGTCCGTTCTCTGTCCAGGACACGATGTACGTGGTGGAGCCGCTATCGTGGTGCCCGCACCTGGACTCGGTTCGGCCGGTGCCGGTGGGGGGTGTGGACGTGTTCCGGCCGTGCGAGGAGTGTGGGGCGGAGATGGAGAACTGGATCTGCCTCTGCTGCTACAAGGTGCGCTGCTACAACAACCTCTCTGGTTGGACGATTAACTAAAGGGTTAAAGTTTTCAGCTTGTTTATTTGAGCTACGAACAACAAATAATATTGTACTGTATGTTTACGCATGTGTGTTCTGTTCTAGAACATTCTAGAACGTTATATAATATTCCAACGTGCTTCGCCAGCATTGGTGGTAACGTCTCTCCTGCATGGCGTTGTTTAGCTGGTCTGCCATCAGCAAGCGTTGTGCCCATCCAGGTTTGAGGAAACCGGGCTTCTGGAGTGATGTGCAATTTATATCCTGCGTCCAGGTGTTATGTGGGCGCTTTGTGAATGAGCACATGGTGACCCACGGCCAGGTGTCCGACCACGCCCTGGTCCTCAGCTTCGCCGACCTGTCCGTCTGGTGCTACCCCTGCGAGTCCTACGTTCACAACAAGGTCCGTGTACCTACCTCAGTGACTCAAAATGATGCCTACTGCCCAGCGGCTGAAATAGAGAGTCTCTTCTGCCATGGACATTTTGCATTAACATTTTATTAGGTTTAATATTTGAATTTTTTTATCATATTAGCTCTGTCTACTATTCATTTCATAAATTGACACATCTCTCTGCTTAGTGTCCTGTCCTAAATGAATGTTCTGTTTTGTGTGTGTGTGTGTGTGTGTGTGTGTGTGTGTGTGTGTGTGTGTGTGTGTGTGTGTGTGTGTGTAGATGCTGTATGAAGCCAAGAACTCTGCTCATTTGTGCAAGTTTGGGGAAGAAATTCCCCCCATCAACTAAAAGGGACACAGCAGGACAAGCGTGTCTGGAGGCATATGGAGAGATCCGTGTGGAGACGCATGTCTGTGTGTGAATGAGTGAGCGAGAGAAATTACATTTTCCTTCTGACACATCCTTCATACTTGTGTATTTGCCCTTGTGTGTGTGTGTGTGTGTGTGTGTGTGTGTGTGTGTGTGCGTGTGCGTGTGCGTGTGTTTGTGTGTTTGTGTGTGTGTGTGTGTGTGCGTGCATGTACGCACGCTTGAGGAAGATGGCGCATGTCTTCTGTGAGAAGCTGTTTTCACACCGAACACTTCCTACACAAACTCTCATTTGACACAAGCTGTGTGCGTGTATATGAAAGATATTAATCAGGATTATGCTGTTTTCCTCTTTACACAAATTCCACTTGGTACTATTTGCCAACATAAGGTTTATTACTGTAGGCTAATTTCACCAAATTTCACATGGGTTGCAGTCTTTTTATATGAGTATCCTGTTTTCCTAACTGCACAAAATAAAGTAGGTTTTCTACTTATTAAGTGTGTAATTGTTCGTGAGCTGCAGTTTACTGAAAAGGAAAACTCCGGTAGCATGGTGCTAAGAACATGGGCGTCCTCTCCAGCCTGGGTGACCATGAACCTGTCCCATCATGCCCAGTTCTTGCTCTCACTCTTGGGGGATTGTGGGTGTTGTAGTTTGAATGTGCACTTGCTAGTACAACGCTCATCATGCACGTAGCAGTCACCAGCGGTAATCGGCAGTAATCTAATGATCTTCAGTCACAGCAAGTCACAAGCAATAATCGGTGCAATATTGCTCTACGCAAGAAGTTCAGAGTTGCATGTTGTTGTCTGTGCTTTTTGTTATTCTTTGTTCTTTGGAAAACCTGTATTTGTGTAATCGCCATTTATTTTAAAACTACAACAAAAAATGTGTAAGTTATGATTTATAAACTTCTACTCAATACCCCACGTTCAGTTTGGTCTCCTTGCCTTGATTGACGTGTTTGGATAAAATGGTGTTAATTTTTATTAACAATTGTATATTTAATATATTTTTAGTTCCTATTTTTTGTTATGGTTACAAGTAACAATACAAAGTATGTTTAAACATCTTGAGAAAGTTGCCAGTGCGGCACGTCCATGCACACAGTCAACACTGAGCTCAGCTGCAGTGCACACAACTCCATCCTTCCCAGTTAATGATTGATATCCATCACCCATTGTGATGTCATCTGTAAGGATAGAGCAGAGACGTGGCGGGGGGTGTGGTCACGTCGGCTTTGAGGGTGAGATTGCCCCTCCCACAGTCTGCGCTAGACTTAACTAAACCTTGGCTCCCCTGTGGGTGCTTTATGACCCTGTACTTTAAGACCTGCATCTACTCGTAATGAAGGAATGACGATGTCGATGTCGCAGGCCCCTCCTCTTCCCTCCCCTCTCTCCTCTGATCCTGCTCCCTGCTCACGTCCTCCCCTCTCTCCTCTGATCCTGCTCCCTGCTCACGTCCTCCCCTCCTCCGCTCACAATGTGTGCTCTGATGAATGCAGAGTATTTTTCTCCTTCCTTCTTCCTTTCGCCATTTCTCTCTGCCCTCATTCCGTGCTGCACTGCACACGACAGAAAGAATGATTCTGCATCAGCGCCATGACACTGCACCAGCGGTTTTGTGTGTGTGTGTGTGTGTGAGAGAGAGAGAGAGAGGGAGAGACAGCTTCTGGACTGAAAGTCCCTCCTCCTCCCTCCCTTTCTTCTCTCCTCCATCCATATGTGTAAGAAGGGTGCCGTTGGTGTGGGTGCTCCGTTAATGTCGTGCATCATCGCCACCATAACCCCGCAAGAAGGGGGAGAAGGAGGAGAATGATAAATCCACTCGTTTTCGTTTTCTCTCGCTCCCCCACTTTGATGCGATTTTTGGCCTTCACTTCCTGCTAAAGGGGCGAGAGTGTCACAGACGACAGGACAGCTGCAGGAGGACAGAGGTGATCTTCATCCCATCCCAACATCTCACCCCCATCTATTCATCCACATTAGGACACAGATCCTATACATCCTGCGGTTGTCATTTTTCTGTCATTCTGCTTTTTGTCTGAACTGTCCTCATGACTTGCCTGCAGTATTCAACAGCGCTAGTGTTGTCGTGCTTTGCTAGGCCTTGTGTCCTGGTATTAACGCTCATGCTGATGTGAAGGGTATCACTGTCTTCTTTAATACATGTTGCCTTCTTTAATACCTTAAGTTGTTGAGCTGGGAGACTGATCTCCTGTCTCTGTAAAGAAAAGGTTTGAAGACTCCTGAAATCATTTTTCTAAAATTGTTTTCAGCAGATTGATCATTGCTCCCAGCGCACAAACCAATAGTGACACCAAATGTTGACTTATTGCTTTTTTTTTTACATTGTCATTTTGCCTTGTAAACTACAGAATCAAAATGTTTAGTCTGTGAAAATCCCAGAGTTGTTTTCAATTATATGTCTTCACCTGGTGACTCGGCGGGTGTAGAGACCTGCGCGGTCCCTCCTGCAGGTGACGCCATGCAGTCTCACGCCTCCGACGTGGCGAAGCTCTACCAGACGGAGTTCGTGCGGAGTGCCCGGGCAGTGGGCGCCCTGTGGGCCGTGTGCACGCTCTGCTTCGCCGTCATCGAGGTGGTCATCCTCATCCAGCCGTCGTGGGTCGGCACGCGCGAGCTGCGTTACCGTGGTGGCAGTGTGGCCACGCCCCCCCAGGCAGGCACCCTGGGCCTGTTCGAGGTGTGCGTGGAGATGGACTGGCCCGGGCCAGAGTGCAGGGGTTCCCTACGCACGCTTACCCCCCTGCCGGCCTTCCAGTCTCCGGCCGTGCTGGTGTGCATTTCTCTAACCATGGTGTGGGTCAGCGTCGGGTGCCTGTGTCTCTTCCGCTTTTGCAATGCTGCCACCGTGTATAACATCTGCGCCTGGCTACAGCTGACTGCAGGTGAGGGTACCTTGTACATTGCTTCAATGACCATACCAGAACTCAACACACCAAATATCAAGCACTTCAGGGAAATCACTAAAGCTAACCAGGATGGGTGAGAAAGCCCTTGTTTTAAAGCAAAATCTTGAGGTCATTAGCCAGTCCAGACATATGTCCACTTTTGACTCATGCTGAACCGGCCCTTGAGCCAGTTCACACCACGGTTTCAATGCCCAGGGTTCTGCTTGGCGCTGGCCTGCGTGCTGTTCCCCGACACGTGGGAGTGTGCGGAAATGCGAGCGCTCTGCGGTGAGGCGGTGGGGAGTTTCTCCCCGGGAAACTGCTCCGTCCACTGGGCCTATGTGCTGGCCATCCTGGGTGTGCTGGACGCTGCCATTCTCGCCACTCTCGCCTTTGTCTTGGCTAACAGGCAAGACGCGCTTCTCCCAGACGATGCCAAGGATGGTGAGGGTAAACACTTCTTTTAAATCATTTGTTTATACGGTCATATAGTATGTATAAGTATGTATAAGTACACCCCTCACATTTCTGAATTTTTTTTTTTTTTCTGGGATAACATTACAGAAAGGACACTTGGCTATAACTCATAGTATAGATTTACTCTCTTCTGAAAATAGCTCAACACAGAGCCATTAATGTCCAAATATATTGCAACAAAAGTGAGTACACCTCACAGTGAACGTGTCCAAAATGCGCCTAATTGTGTCATCGTGACCCCCTGGTGTCATGTAACTTGTTAGATTTAGAAGGTTATAGGTGAGAATGTGGAGCAAGGCTGTAAAATTTGCTTTGAGTACAATTCTCTCTCATACTGGCCACTGGAAATTCAACATAAAACTCTCTGAGTATGTAAAAAATAGAATTGTTGCTCTCAACAAAGATGGCTACAAAGATAACACCCTGAATCTCAGCTACAGCAGAATGGCCAAGATCATCTGGGAGTTTTCCAGGACAGGTTAGCCAGGGTCGGCCAAACTGTGTCACACACTGCATCGACACGGTCTGTAGGGTCGTCATCCCGAAGGAAGCTTCTTCTCAACCTGATGCACTAGAAAGCCTGTAAGCAGCACTGAAGACAAGCTGTCCATGTGTGTGTATTACTGGACCCATGTCCTGTGGTCTGAGGAGACCAAGATAAACTTGTTTGTTTATGATGGTGTCCAGCATGTGTGGCGGTGCCCTGGTGAGGAAAACCAAGATAAGTGTGTCTTGGTGGTGCCATCATGGTCTGGGGCTGCATGAATGATGGTGGAGCTTTGAGGGAAACATGAACTCCATGTACTGTGGCATTGTGAAGCGGAGCACCATCCCCTCCCATCGTTAACTGAGCCGCATTGGCAGTTTCCCAACATGATAACGACCCCAAACTGCCTTGCTGAGGAAGCTGAAGGTAAACATGATGGACTGGCCAAGTACTTCTCCAGAACTACACCAACAGAGACCTGTGGGGCATCTTCAAGTGGAAGATGGAGGAGCTCAAGGTGTCCAACATCCATCAACTCCATGATGCCAACATGGAGGAGGGGAAGAGGATTCCAGTAGCAACCTGTGCAGCTCTGGTGAACTCCATGCCCAAGAGGGTGAAGGCACTGCTAGATCATAATGGTGGTCACACAAAATATTGACACTATAGCCAAAATTTGTCAGGTATACTCACTTTTGCCAGCTGTTTGGACATTAATGGCTGTGTGCTGAGCTATTTTCAGAAGACTATGCTGTTATACGAGCAGTACACTCACTACTCTGAGTTATATCCAAGTGTCATTTCTATAGTCCCCTGAATAGAAGAAAATTAAATATTTCCATATATGTGAGGGGTGTGTGCTCACTTTTGGAGATACTGCATATGCCTGTCCATTGATTCTACAACATGCTGCATGCATTGAACAGAAATGTTGCACCATTCAGAAGCATCTGTGTAACAATGCGTGCAGTGATGAATGACTGTGTTGCACAACTGCAGTCCTCTTCCCAAAGGTGCTCGACAGCGTTCACATCTAAATGTGCATCTAGAGCCATTTGGTGATGATGCATATCTTTGCTGACACAAGACAAATGCCAATGGGTGGTGTATTTATATGACGTTCTGCGCGTCGGGGCTCGATGTAGGTGGGTGTAGGCGGTCCGTTTGCTGGCATTGTTCTCTCAGCTCTCCTCCAACACCCTATGGCCTTCAGATTTGATTCTGGTACTATTTTATATTTTTCCCAACATTTTTGGTAAACCCTTTAGCTTTGGGAGATGACGGGGCTGGTGACTGTAGCTCCACCCCACAGGCCATGGTCGTCCATTTTGATCACTCCTATGCTAGAAATCCTGGTCAGTTACAGATGGAGCACATACTGCAGTCATGTAACATATGGCTTGTTAGAATGTGCCATTGGTGTGAAACTGACAGCCTGTGTGTGTGTTCCTCAGTGACCGGGCTGTTACTGGCGGCGTAGGCTGGTGATGGAGCGAAATCCACAGGTATGGCTGGCCTCTCGGCTTCTTTGGACTAAACAACGTGATTCTCCATTTGTGCCTTTCTTCTTTTAGAGTAAATATATCAGATCTAGGCTGTAATGACCGAAGATGGTAGTCTAGTAGGACAGCCATCCCCCTTTTTTCCCTGTTCGAATGCTGTTTGACTTTGATGTCTTTATATCTCTCTCTCCTCTTCTCCTACACCTTCATCCAATCATCCTCCATTTCCGTGTGTTTTCTCCTGTCCCGTTATGCCCAACACTTCCCTCCCCCACTGCTTTAATCTCCACTTTGTGCTCCTCGTGTCCTTGGCTCAGCTTTCAACCCCACTGCCTCTCCCACAGGTCATTCTCCCCATCATCTCCTCCCTGAGGATAGCAGCTCATTTACTCCTCCCTCTCAGCATGACATCATCTTCCTGCTTTTCCTGCTTACATAATCTCTCTGCATAGAAACAGTCACCTGGCAACTGTATCCAACTCCCCCTGCCCAGGAAGGAAGAGATACGGCACCCTTTCTGAAATGGCATCAGACCACTGCCAGACGCGCACACGACTGCGTCAAGCCTCTCTGATTTGTACGTCTGTTCTCCGCACAGATCATCCCTGAGGCACCACCATTAAAGAGAGCAGGTTAAACCTGTGTCTATCGTTCATGATGTCGTGGGTCCAGCTCAAACGTAGCCTGCGCTATACACCGATACCACTGTTTCAGGTTTCTATCTTGATTGGTAGTTAGTTCAGTTGTTGTGGTATATGGTAATCCTATAATGTAAAATAGACTTGCAGGTATTTTCCAGATGAATGTAGAAAGCAAAAAGCAATGCCAGCAGACCTGATTAGTATATCTGCTATGATATCCGATATATTTGATGTTTCATAATGCTGTTTTGTAAGCAATGAAGAAATGTGATCATTTTCCACAAGCTGGAACAGTTCGGTGATTAGGCTGACATTAACTAGGCATTTTAAAGAAGTTCTGACTAATTACAGTGCTTCAAGAGTTGTTCATCTGTTTGCCTACCGTGTAACTGATTGCTGAGTGTTGAAATCTCTTCATCTTTGACCAATAAACGACTGTTTGTCTGCTACACCCTTTCCAGTGAGTTTTCATAGTTGTGTAAGTAAAGTTACCCAGTGTAACGTAGATGGTGCTAAATGTAAATGAGCAGCAATGACCAAAACAAAGAACTGGAGGCCCAAACAAAATCTTGGTGTTCACATAGAGTTTACTGGAACTTAAAATGATTCACAATAAAACCTGCAGCACACATGTGCAACGTTGTACAAGATTTCATGAGCACAAAGGTATGGAAACACACCGCTAGAATATAGTGTCAAATCCTTGCGAGCACACACTCACAGAATAGTCATAGAACCGAGATGAGAACGTGACCTGGGCAAAGCTGTCTCATTGGCACGTAGTGTGCTGAAGCCACGAGCGAAGCAAAACGAGGGGACAACAGCGACTCTTAAAAGCGAGGACAGGCGGGACGCGTTTCAGTAATGTACGCTGCCCGAACGCAGCGTGCCGCCAAACAGGAGATCAGAGAAAGAGAGCAGAGAGCATACTCGACTGCCCAAGTACCCACCGGCTGTTAGCTAGACAGAGCTGCTTAGTGACTCACTGGTGCTGCTGACGGATGAAGTGAGACGAATTACTCTCAATAAAATATGCCACATTGGTTAATGTAGTGGACAACACGAACCCCCGTGCACAGCTCGCTGGGTGATTCTGGATACGTCTGGCAACCATACCTAACCGCACACATAACAAATACCAGACAACCAAAATGCTCTTTGTTAAAATTTGTTGGGAAAGCAAACCGCAAAATCATAGCATCTCTGTGATGTTTTGTAGTCATTTAAAAGTGATTGTTTTGTAGCGGCAATTACTTGAGAAGTGTGGACAGAAGACAAAGACCGCACCTGTCTTAGTGAGACAGCAACGACTAAGTGTGACTTTTCTAAACCAGCACATTAGGATTTATTCAGACTCACAATATTGACGAGGTTCTATAGTCATTATAGTCAATCCTGCTTTATGAAAAGCCCCTTCTCCTACCAGTATGACTCTAAGGACTCAGAGAGAAAAGCGTGTGTCCACATCGGCAACACACAGTAGGAGATCACAGGGGCCAGCGGTGAAGCTTTTGCAGCGCTGGAACACTGCTGGGAGTACGTAGTGCAAACGGGTCATAGGTCAAATGGGTCACACAGTAGACACAGAAACGGTGCCACACGCAAAAACAAAGGCCGTTTACATACTGTGTGGGGAGACTTCCCTGTGGCCTAGATTTACTTTGGTATTTGGCATTGCCTCACACTTTGGATTGAAAGTTTTATGCATGGTGCACTAGATTTCTAGAAAAGTGTCTAAAACAATCTGCTTAAGAAACAAAAGAGAGATTTGGTCTGGAGCGGTGGGCCATATCTGAGCAACCAGAGCTTGTTTCATCTGCTGAGCACTCAGAACCATTCTGTTCTATTCCTGTGCGAAAGCAGGTCACGTAGATTAGTAAACATACTTGCAATTTATTTATAGCAGATTCATTGATTGGCTGAACAATGCTGTTGACATGTTGACAGTGAGTTCTCATATCTGTCAGCTTTGGAACACCTATAATCTATTCTCTCTCTCCCTCCCCCTCTCTCTCTTTCTCTTTCTCTCTGTCCTTATGATGGCAGGTACTGCAGGATGTGCTGAGCGATGACATTGGGGTCATAGGTCACCGCTCGGCGCTTGCGGCTGTGTTTCTGAGGTGGGGTCAGGTCTGTGTCAATGCGTTTCATCCTCTGCAAGCCAACGCGGGGGGATCTGTTATTCTGACTGGCAAAACCTTCATCATCGTCTTCTTCACCCAGCCTCTTCACACGTACCAGGGAGACCTCGGCGTTGGGAGCAGGAACGGGGGCAGAATCTACAGATCGTCGGGCCCGTCTCAGTGGGGTAGCCACGCCCTGCCCCTCAGCGCCCACTCCGCTCACATCACGCTTGGCTCGTCGATTGGAGGGGCTCGGCTGGTTCCCTGATGCCAAACTGGAGAGGATTCTCTCAACCAGGAACCTGGGAAAGGCACTGACAACTCAGGAGATCCATTCTTAAGAGGCAAACAGTACAGCGCTTGGTTGATCATTTCAAACTTTACATAACATATAAAAAGGATTTGGTTAGTGGTGCTGTTCTCACCGGAGCACCTCCTGTTCTCTCTCCTGGTCTCTCTCCTGACCTCTCTCCGGGAGACGGTTAGCAGCAGGGCTGTGCCGTGTCTGCAGCATTCTCTCCTGCTGGTAGCGGTTGAGCAGAGCTTCGCTGAGCTGCGGATCCAGCAGGACCTGGGGATTCACGATGCCGAGAGTCTGCTCCGTCTCGTCATAGTCCGGAGAGTATGGGCCCTGTAAATCTCCTTCCTCCTCCTCCTCTTCCTCCCGTTTGCCTGGGCCATTGCTCTCTGCCTCGCTCAGCAGGCGCAGCAAACCCGCCAGGTACGCCGCCTCCTGTTCCCGCCTCTGGTCATTCTCCACCAATTGCTGAATGGCCTGGCCCAGCCCCTGTGCTCTCAAGGCATCTGGTTGGTAGTACAGATCGTTGGCCCTGCCCTTCAAGTCTGCGGGGGGGTATGACATCATCTGGGCCTCGTAAGCCAGCGAATCCCGCAGGTCACGGCGCAGGCGGGCCGCTCCACTCCCATACAGTGTGGAGAGAGGCTGACAGAGAGAGATGGAGTAAGAAAAACAAGAACATTTATATAAAGTCTATGTCTGGAGTGACGTGATCAGTTAAAAATATTCCCCATAGGCTACAGTCTGACCTCATGCATTTGTCTTTATGTGAACATGTTATTAACACCACTGATGTGCTCCCAGGCCCCCTGGTGGTCTGAGGCAGCAAAACATTTTTGAAAATTATTTCATTTTATTTTGGGGATCTGAATGAATAATAATACATTTAAAAGACATTAATTAACTGTGCAAACATAAAATCAACTTGTGCAAACATTAACTGAAATCTGAATTCATGAGCATGGGTACTAAGCCTGTCATCTTGGCCTATTGCGAGCACTTCTATCCCGTTGATGATGCTGCAGTCAGTCACTCTGTTATTCAAAACCTTGGTGCACTCTCGGACCCCATCTCACCATCGACTCACATATTAAAGGCCTGACTATGACCACATTTCTCCACCTCCACAATATTGCTGGACTCCTGTGTTCTTCTTCAAAGAAGAGATATTGAGGTCCTAGTGCATGCCTTTCATACACCTGTCAGACTACTGCAGTTCTGTTTGGTTTACCTTACATAACTCATCACTCTCTCCAGTATATGCAAAACTCTGCAGCAAGAGTCCTAATAAACACACAAACATATCTGCCCAATTTACCCACCATCCCTTACCAGTTTTCACCAGCTACCTGAGTGTTCTATAAAATCCTGCCGTTAACCTTCAAAGTCCCGCATTGCCTGCCAGCCACTATATAAGTCCACATCATTTACTATTGTAAGTTTATTATTGTAACAAATGGCAAAATTAAAAGGGTAAAAAGGGTATCTGCTCTCTACAGTAGATAAGGTACAGCAATGGCAACAGTTAAATCAAAATGGTTGAGGCAGCTCTCAAGCCTGCAAGGCCATTAATATCAAGGCCAAGGTCTTTAACAGTGTGTCTGGAACAGTAGCTGGACATCAGGTAATGAGATATTCTCTGGGGACCCGAGTTGGTTCGAAAGCCACCATCCACTCTTACCTCTCTGTTTGCTAATGCTATGAGATTTTTACTTTTGCAGTGGAAAGGAATCATGCCAGATTAATATTCAATTTACATATGACTGCACTGCACTCGTACTCTACAATATATATTCTGCACTGAAGATATTGTGCTGAATGCAGTCAAAGCATGAAACATGGACACAGCCTTACACCATGCACACTGTTAATGGGAGAACACCCAAGATGGCTGAACAGAAAAGGAAAGAGAGAAGGAGGGAAAGGAGAAGAAATCAGAGAGAGAGAAAGCGAGAGAGGCAATGAGAGGTAGAAAGGTTAAACAAACGTTCATGTGCACAATTAGATATTAGCTTTGATAATAACAGGTCACAAGAGGTTGGAAGAGTGGGAGACCCAGTTATCTGAACTCATTGATCTGCAGGGCAAGCAGATTCCGACTCCTAAACCAACCTGTTCTCCCCATATATATCAGCCCTGCTGCAAGCTTCGATGAGCCCAATCCAATATTGCAGCTTAAGCCAAAGAACTGGTAGCCCATGATATATTACATTTTATAGCTGCCGTGGATAAGCCCGTGATTCATAGTGGGAAGTGTCCCATTTATTTCATTGTTAATAGACTGGCCCAGGAAAAAAGGGGGGTGGGGTTTGAGTTATTGAGTCCCAAGAGACAGATACAGTGCTGAGACGTGCATGTGTAAGTTTGCTTAGTGCCGACTGTACCTGGGACTGCACACGATGTTCTGGGCCTTAGTGCCGCATGCACAATAATGGCCATCTGTCCCTGTTTGAGGCTCTCACGCTTCTGATCTTCATGAGGCCTTTATAGTGTGAGTGCAAAAGGGATCTTGGAATATGGAATTAATATTCTGTTACTGCATTATATAATATGTGGTGTGTTGTGTAATGATTAATGGCAACAATCATGTGCCCATTGCAGCTGAATGATAAATATAAATATTGCCACTCCTGAGACATACTCAGTCCTGAGATAGGCCTATAGTCAAACCTTAGACACAATATGCTTTTTCCAGGTTTGAACTCCGTAATCTGGTTTTAGGATGTTAAATCCAAGTTAATCTAACAGACAATCATGTGTAGTACTAAACTAAAGTACGTTAACTTGCTGACTGCCACAGCGTTTCTCCTGATCGGACATTTAACGTGCGCAAAATGAGTCCCTAGTGAGAACGTCAAGATGGAAGCAAAGTATGTGCTGTCTGATATGTTGTCTGATGACGAAGGCAACAGGTGAGGTGCGAGTGACGTCCTGAGGCTGAGAGAGGGAGGCAGAGCGTGAGTCAGAACACTGATGACTCACTCTTGCGCATTATGACGTCCATGCTTCGCGGGAAATACATGTGCATTTACAGTGAGAGACTGTGTGGGAGTGTGTGGCGCGTGTGCATGCATGCACGTGTTTGTGAATGTAGGCTTAAACTCGGTCTGTTCTCGTCATGCATCCAAGTTCTGACTACACTTCAAACCCCACGGTTTCGCACTTTAGAAGCGCTCACGGCACGACAATAGTTGAAGCTGCAAGCTCTACTCTTTCTAGTTCTATCTGTATTTATCTTTGTAGGTTTACGCATGGAGTGTGTAATTTAACTGTTTAGGAATAAGTTCAAACCAGAGTTTTGATCAAACTTCTAAAAGCACGTAAACATATTATTAGCATAACAATAAGGTTACAGCAGGACTTGAAAAGACCTCATGCGGGAATAAATACGGAATTTTGTGAGGTGATAAAATAATTAATGATGTATGTAATTTCTTAGTACTGATCAAGATCATCCTGTTCATAAATATAATCTAAGCTTTTCAGTCGGTTTAAATAGCTAAAACAATGGCAGAGAACACACGACGAAGAAATAAGCTAATCAAAGATAAAGACTTCAGAGCTTCAGTCGTCTGTGAAATTAGGCGACATCTCTCTGCGCACCTATGTGTGTATTTGCGGAGAGCAAAACTCATACCCACTGAAAGCAGTTTCCATGGCAGCATGCTGCCTCCGTTCGTTCCAGCTAATTAGATTGCGCGGCCACGCCTACCGACCGCACTCAATCTTGCACTGAGGAAACACTGTTTAGTATCCTTCGAAATTGTCCTTAGCATCATGTTCAGTTACGTTCTTCTATAAATATGGCAGCTACTAATAAAATGAAATCGCTGTCCGAGGTAGGTTACTGAAAGATGTCGCTGAAATGTGCAACCAGGAAAACTGCATTCAGTTGTCAAAAGGTCGCTTGCTTGCAAAATCTAATATTTCTATATTGTTGAGGCGCCGTGGCATCCTTCGACTACTTACCTAGTAAGTGCAAGTGGCGAGGTCAATGTAAACGCGTATATTTTCAGCCCGCAGAACGCCCCTGGTAGGTTATTCTGTCTTCTACTGCCGGTTTACGTTTTGAATGTAAACATACAGTGTGATAAGTGAGACAACTACAAATGCTGTCAATGGAACTGAGTCACCTGACTTCAATTCCAACCAGTTTATCAGAAAAACCTAAACATCCACCATCGTCGTTTAGGCCGGAGTTGTGATTAGAATGATCTCGACCATGCTCAACGAGCATCGGCATACCCGCATTTTGCTGTCAGATCTTTGGCTTGTCTTTTAAAAATAGAAGTGATATGCCAAAGGGTTTCATATGGAGAAATGCTAAACAATTAGCTGTAAATTGCATAGGACAATTCATATCTATTAGGTCTGAGCTTAGGTCTGAGTTGATCATTTTCTTAGAGACAATGAATTCTTAAATCAGATGTAAGGCCACTCTTTTCTGTATTACGAGGTGTAATGTCATCTATCAAGAGGCCTACAACAAATCAACACTTTCTCCATTTTCTTTTATGCTCAAAGCTATTTAAACCAACAGCACAGTGAACACACAATCACCTCACACACACTCCCAGATGCACAAAACGGGACATCACATTGATCAGGCTTTGCTCTGAGATTGCTCTGTGCAATCCAACATCCAGAAATAAACTGGAATGCTCAGATTAAACCACTGGCACATTGTTTTGATCATTAAAACCACTAGGTCTCCCTTTTTTTTAAAAAAACTTTAACCAGAAAATCATTTAAAGGATGATTCTTGCTTCCTTAAAATGCCTCTGTAACCTACATTGGTGTTGTTTTCAGCTGCCAGTATCTGGTTTGCAGGTTTGCCTCTAAGAACTTTCCGGAATTTAATCATGATATTATGAGGGGATGGAACCACGGTGACCAACGCACTCTCCTGTTGCCTGGTAATGAATGCAGGTCTATTCAGATAGTCTAAGTCAAATACCAGCCCAGCACAAATGGGTGCAATCAACCAGATGTTAATGTGCTATCATTACTGGCTATCATTACTGGCAGTGAATAGATGGCATCTTGTACATTTACAATAATTCTTCATTTTGCTAGAGTGCTTCTATTTAAGATTCTTCAGATTTATTTAATAAAATCATAAATATTCATTTATCTAGACAATGATAAAAATGAAATTTATAGCACAACTATTTCGACTACTTCTAATTCAGTTGTATAATTCTGTAATTGAGTTTTAACTGATACATAGCACATTTTAATGCATATGAAGCAACAACAAATTAATAGCACATAAAGAACATAATAGCAATAAAGATATATGATTTTGACTTTCCCTGTCACCAATGAACCTACTAAACAATCCACTGCGACATTAGTGGAAATGTGTGTGTATGTGTGTGTGTGTGTGTGTGTGTGTGTGTATACATGTGCGTTTTACCTTGGCTTCCAGCACTGGGCTCTGGAGGAAGGCCACAGAGATGAGGAGCAATAGGGAATTGGTCCAAGGGCCCGACATCCTGCAGAAGAGAATGAAGCTGCCCCAGTGACAGAGACATACACTGCCACTGAGCTCCGAACACGGGTGGAGAGATCCAGATATCCAGGAGGGAGGGAGGGAGAGAGGGAGCACGCAAGAGGGAGGGAGGGGGAGAAGGGAGGAGCCTGTCTCCGAGTAAAGAGGGATATGAAAACAGGAGAGGGAGAGAAAGGAAGACAACAAGGCAGAAGGAGAATGAAGTAGATGAAGAGAGAAACAGAGGAAGGATGGAGATATGGCAGAGGATAATATGGAGTGAAAGCAAGCCAGAGGAGAATGCAAGAATGGATCCATGTTATGCTGGAGGGTTTCCCATCAGTAAGATGTTTGACAGATGGACACAAATGTGAATAGAGAAGGTGCTGAATCAAAATGATTAAATGATAATTTTATTTGCAAAAAAACAATGATAACAATATAGTTAAGCCAAATAATTCTTTCGAATAATCATCTTTCATGCATGAACAATTTATAGTACATTGTGATAAAACATGATCAAATATAAAAAAAACTCAAAATATTAATGCATGAAATTTATAGTTTAGGCAAAACATTATTTTTAAAAGGAACAACCTGAGACACAATTCAGAGACACACGTCTGATTCTGACTTTGATCAATCATGCCACAGACAAGCATTAGAAAGCCTGAAACAAATAATTTTCTTTCATTTTTATTTACCAAACTCTCTCCATTTCCAGGTGTAGTTACAGTAAATTGTTTACATGTCTTCATACACGCCTTTCTGGACATTCTTGACTGAACATGCAAACAAGAAAAACAGAATATTACTGGCATTGTCACATTCTTTTACCAGAGCCCTCAATGTTTTAAATTACCAACAACAATGCACACAAAAATACAAGATAAGGACTGATAAGGCATGCAGTTTTCCAGTTTTAAAAACGCTTGTGTGGATGCAGAACTTATAGCAGCCCTACTGAACAATAACATTTTTATTTAGAAAGGTAGACGACCATTGGACTTTACATTACTACAATTTACTTTAAATGAATAAATATTGGAAATGTGTAAACTGAAATATTCCTTTATTGCTCTTAACTTAAAACATTAATTATAATTTACCATCTATCATACAATTCTTAACATTTTGCACAGATGAACCACAACAGTAAATGAGATTCTGGGAGAATAATTCTAACCATTTTGTCTTCCTCTAAACGTGACCACTGTCACCGTTATCACCATGATGATGAGAACAACTCCAATGAAGAAAGCAAAACCAGTATAGAATGGAAATCCACTGATATGTGATACATCTAAAAAAAAAAAAATTGTAGTTAGGGTTTTAGCATTGTACAGATGTCAGACATTAGACATAGCAGGTACTGCTTACAAATACAAACATGTTGTTTAATTATAATCAGAACATCAAAGAGGCACCGCACTACAGTTGTTCCCACACTCCAGTTTTCAGCATCGTCAATCTGCTTCATACTGGCCATGACACCTCAATGGTCAGTCATCAGAGCACATTTGGATAATTACTATTCAGATTTAGATTGATTACTATTATTTACTATTGCTATTATTATTATTATTATTATTATTATTACTTAAGTACGTGTTAGAAAAGACTTTCCTTACACCATAAACATACTTATATGTAAAATGCGAACAATGTCACTGTCAAAAGTTGAAATAAATGAAGCATCTCACCAGGATTATAGAACGTGTAAGGGTCACTGATATGACGGATGTGACCTTGATGTTTGGTCACCTTGTGCACACAGATGAAGGATGTAGGTTGGGTAACTTTGAACTGAAAGAAGCACACTGCCTCCTCAGTGCAAGTGGGGTCACGCAAGACATGGGCCTTTTCACCATTCCTGATAGATAGCTCAAATGAACTATGGCTGGTTTTCATTCCAAACTGACAGATGACCACAACATTCTCCCTGCTTGTTTCCTGCTGATATATCTCCACAGTAGGATGGGGAATGTCTGAAAAACAGCGAACAATTTAATGACTGACATTTAGAATGTAGGGGTTCAATATTCAATGAATTCAATGAATGCTATTGAAAGATCTCAAGGGAAACTGGCACATACCTGGGTTTTCTATTGGAGCAGCTATATAAAACAAAGAAATCAAGAGATAAACAACAGAAGTAAATAAGAATTGAATTGTATAATTAACACAGCAAATCAAGATTAACAAAGTCAGTGTTAGATGCACCTACGGGCACAGAGGAAATTGGTCTGCCTAAATTATTCACAAAAACAACTGACAAAAATGGAATCAAATGGAAAACAAATGAATTTGTCAAACATTTAGAATGAAGAATACTGTATGTCAAATGTAAATGTGCCATATTTTGTCAATTGTGATTTTTCACCGCAATCGAAATTTGTCCTCCAGGCGCCCGGCGAGCAGTTGGGGTTAGGTGCCTTGCTCAAGGGCACCTCAGTCATGGACTCAGGTCTGGGAATTGAACCCACGACCCTTTGGTCACAAGACCAGTTCCCTACCACCAGGCAGGACCGGCGCCAGGACATATACAGTGGGGGGGCGTCAGAAAATTTCGGGGTGGCGAATGTAAGTTGTAGACCGGGGGGGTGACGACGTGTGATGATTGTTGAGCGGGCAAGGGGGCGCCGTGTAAAATAAATGGGTCTTATTATTTACATTGAGGGGGCGGGACACCTTGACTGAAGAATAACAATCTCTAAGCAGACTTAAGAAAATTGGTCTAGACTGTTGCAATCTCCACTTTGGGTATTAGATCAAAGGAAGATGATGGATACTAGAATAAAACATTTCTTAAAGAATTTTGTAGTTCCCCACTAGGCGGTACAGGTTAAACTCACAAAAGTTCATGACGAATTTCAAAGTAGATTTGTAGATGCTATTTTTACAATGTTGTGTAATCTTGGCTAAAAGCATAACATATGCATGTGTATGTAAAGACTTTTGAGATAAGAATCATGCACCCCTTGTTTGTTTGCTTTTATTTTAGTGCCGAGTACTAGAATAAAGCAGTAAGATTATAATCCATGTCTAAAATCACTTACTAGTTCCCCAGTATCTTCTTTTCCAATCGGGCTCTGAAGCTTAAATTCACAAATGCATGTTACAGCATATTTTTTATAATTATATATATTTTTTGTTTTTATTGTGTATTAATTTTTAGCTTTTTATTCCAGCTCGGTTGACAGTATTAGCAATAATAAAAAAAGTATTAAGATTATAATGCATGTCTAAAATCACTTACTAGTTCCCCAATATCTTCTCCAATAGGGCTCTGGAGCTTAAATTGGCAAATGCGACACAAAACATTTTGTACTTAATCCCTAGTATCTTCCCCAAAAAGGCTGTTCATCTTAAATTCTCAAAAGCATGTGACAGTGTGAAATTTGGTAATTAAATTCCTGCATTTGTACTTAACTTAAAATTCAACAGATCACATAACTAAAAATTACAAACATTTGGGTTGTTCAAGTTATCTCTGGATCATACACTATGAGTTTCTAGCCATTTTGTTTGTTGGGGATAACAGTTATGATTACCAATTATTCATTTTTAGCTTTTTATTCCAAGAATAAACGAGAAAATTTGTAGATGCAATTTTTACAAGGTTGTTGTAGTAATGTTTGTCGTAGGCAGGGGTGACAAATGTAAAGTAATGAATATTTATTAGGGATGCACCGAAATGAAAATTCCTAGCCGAAACCGAAAACCGAAAATGAGGAAACCAAGGCCGAAAGCCGAAAACCGAAACACCGAAATACATTATGCCAATTATTAGTAACATTGGATTTATGGCTAACCTCACTAAAATCAAGGCATTGCTATTCAAAGAATAAATCAACTACAAAATTTGATTTGAAAATATTTATTTAGCACTGACATTACAGTAATGCATATTATAAAATAAAATTTGTGGTGGGCCGTTAACGGCGATACCGCTGACAACGGCCGACCACTAATTAAATTTAACTCGCTTGCAGACCGTTTTTATCTGAGAGGATAAATATATGTATTTTATACGAGTTAAATTTAATTATAACTGACTGGCCTGAAAGATAAATATAAATTCTCTCATAAAAACGTGACGTGAGTTGCAACAACATTAAACAGCTCAGGTAAACACACTTCTGAGAAATGTCGTCTGCTCGGCAAAACATAACGGGGCTCAATGTGCTCTATTAGCCTACGAAATCCCTACGACAGAGAACGGCTGATCGTCTAAGGCAACGAGTTCCATAATTTTTGGTGTAATGTCCTTTGCCTCGGCGCCATCACTGGAAAACTTTTTTGCTAGCTTTATCCAAATAAGCGCGTGCAGGTGGCGATTTTTGCTTGCGTCATCACAGCACATTGTTTCGGCCGTGTTGTTTCGGTGATGAAAGTATTTCGGCCGAAAACCGAAAATGCAAATTTAAGCCATTTCGGCCGAAAATTTTCGGTGGCCGAATTTTCGGTGCATCCCTAATATTTATTCAAAAGGAAATAACACTACACTTATGCAGAGGAGGCAGAGGGGGGCTACACAAAATACAGACGGGGTAATATAGTGCGACAAGAATACAAGACAACTAAATGGAGACAACAAGTACGGGATCATAACAAACCAGAATGAGACTAACAGCAGAGAGGTGAACCATAAAACAATGAGGGGAACAGCGACTAACCGGGGAGAGAGAGAGAGGAGAAACACAAACAGATGTTACAATATTGAGGTTCATGTCCCTTTAAGAGACTTTAGTAAAAGTGCAGTTGATGTTAGTTCAGTTCTTCGCCTCGCATAACTCTGTTAACATCTACGGCTCACTCTCCCATGTTTCAGTGCTAGGCCATTTATCCCTATGTGATTTATCGCTGTCAATAAAGGAGAGATGCGTTGGAAACTCGACTTGGACTCCTGCGACTCACTCTGAAAGAAAAATATAAGTGAAGTAAACGCGGGTATCACCCTAGAGTTAGCTCTAGCCAGTTCTACCCAAGGAACTATAAGCTCCACTGGCTTCTGTCTACGGTCAGGAGTAACGTCAACCAGGGAGAAAAAAAGGTGACACTGGGGGCTCGTCCGGGATTAATCCGGCTTTCAGTGGTGAGTCACATGCAACTGATCATAACGAAGTGGCGAAATAAGCTAGAGAAAATACCTTAGCTAACGATACCAAGGCGGAATATGGCGGAGCAGAGGGAAAGTCCCACCGCAGAAGAAAGCCTCAGCGCAAATTTCACAAACTATAGCAACCCATTCATGTCTCTGATAACTATAAATGAGAATCACGAGGGACAGAGTCATTTTGACTATGGAAACGCTTCATTAAAACACAACAGCAATCCGTTTATTAAAAGCACAGAGCTACTTTCTCCCGCGCGCATGCACGCGCACAGAGCGAGGCCTGAACTTTTCCTGACCGACGGAGTTTTTCCCGCGCGCTCGCTGTGCACCAATCCGTTCCTTGTTAATATGGGAACCGCTACAGACGGCGCGAATGAAAACGAATGTTTAACCGGACTACAGAGTACTCAAAGCCCCGGTGGCAGAGTAGTGTATTCAATATATGAGCGCTCCGAGCTACCGAAAATGCCGTGCGCTACCGGTGTTAACCCCTTCACTCCCCCGATGCACAAATACAATGCAGAAAGCACACGCATTGTTTGTCCTGATGTGCCAGGTCAAGATTCCCTAAGTCTGCTGTGTACATGCGAGGTATGTGGTGTGCAAAATCAGCGTGTACTGCAACCTGATGGACATTGTCCAAAATGTCAAAGTCACCCACCTCAAGTATGTAATAACGCACAGGTCAGATATAAATGCACCCCTCATAATTGCGTTTGCCGCTCCTCATGTAACAAACCACCTATTTACACACAAGACGATTATTCCCCCAACTACAGTGGTGATGAATATAGCAGCCAAAGAGAGAGGGTTCCTGTACTACGCCCAGGGCAGTTTGATGGTTCATCGTCATGGAAAGAATTCCTGTATCGTTTTGAGAGCTGTGCGGAGGCTAACAACTGGACTGAGAATACTAAGGCCATCCAGCTCAAGTTTTGTCTAGTAGGTGCTGCTGGAGCTGTCGTTCATAAAAACCCGAGATCTGCACAGTGGGGCTACAGACAGATGGTTCAGCAGGTCGAGGCGGCTTACGGGCCAGCATCAGAGCATGCAGCTGCAGTGGCAATTGAACTGAGACAGCGCATTCGCAAGTCAGGTGAGGCCTTGCATACTCTCAGGGACGACATTTATGAAAAAGTGTCCATTGTATATTCAGACCGATCAGAAACTGAACAAGATAGCATTGCTGTGGAGGTGTTCACTAACGCGCTTGGGGATGCCGACATTATACAAAAGCTGCTGGAAAACAGACCACGCACACTGGCTAAGGCTTATGAAATTGCACACAGGTATGAGACCACAAGACGTGCAGCCACAAGTGTCACGCAACTTATGGCCACAAACACATATAAAAACCTTGAGCGGAAAAGCAAGACAGCTATAGTGCAAGATGGCAACGCTTTGAGACAGAGGGATGACAAAGACAGCATGATAGGAATAGGAATGCCTGCCGAATGGAGACACAAAGACAGCAGCCTCTCACCAGCCAGAGGTGGATTTAAAGGTGGGAAATGGAAAAATATCGACTGGGCTGAAATCAGATGTCACAATTGTTCTGGAATAGGGCACATGAAACAGGCCTGTCCATCGCCCAGAAAACTAGTTAAGCCCACTCCAGCTCCAGAAGTAAATAACCCGCACACACATCACAATACTCCAGCCGTGCTCACTGTGAAAAACGGCCCGGAAATGTGCATCCACGTGTTAATACATGACAGGGAGATAGTGGCGCTCGGAGAAATGTCCTGCCTCTTCACTACTTTAACGAGATCCACCCAGATGTTAAGCCCTCACTGCAGCAGTCTACTGTGCAATTCCTACAGGGCATCGGGCCCATGAACATTGCTGTGCTGGGAGAAGTTCATCTGCCCATCCAAATCGGTGGCCACGTGGTGAGTGTCAACTTTTTGGTGGGTGATGTAGCAAAGGACACTGAAATGATCTTGGGCCACCCATTCCTAGAGCAGTCTAGAGCACGTCTTGATTTTGGAAACAAAAAAATCATGCTGTTCGGGGAGCAGATTCCCTACTTTGACCCAAACCACAGACCTAGGGCCCACATTGTCAGAGTAGCACGTACAGCCACATTGGAGTCTGGGTGTGAGTACATCGTGCCTGGTAATGCCCACTTCCGCGGGCCTGAGAAGGGGGAGGTGGTGTTGAGCCCAACCAGGGGGTTCATGGAGAAGCACGGAGTGCTTGTGGCAAGAGTTGTTGTGAATGCTCAGTCAGCTATTCATATTCCCATCCGAATGTATAACCCTGGAGCTTCAGCTGTCACCATAAAGAGGGGTGCAGTGGCAGGGGTCCTCCAAACTGCAGAAGTAGTCCAAGGCCATTCTACTGTGTCCACAGGGTCCAGACCAGATTGTTCTTGCTTGGCTGCTGTTCCAAACCATCTACAAGATCTGTATACTGAAGGCGCATCTGTTTTAAGCCCAGAGGATAAAGCAAAGCTAGCCCGGCTACTTCAGGAATATGGAGATGTCTTTTCCACCGGACCTGGAGACCACACTGGTGCAGCATGACATCCAAACCCTGCCTGGTGCCCCAATAAAGTAACCTCCACGTCGCATGGCCTGGGAAAAACAACTTAATGCTGATCAGCAGATAGAACAAAGCCTTGAGTCAGGACTTGCATGTCGGAGTCATAGCAGCTGGGCATCGCCAATTGTCATGGTACGCAAGAAAGACCAATCCTATAGACTTTGTGTTGACTACCGATCCTTGAATGAATGCACTGTCAAAGATGCGTACCCCTTACCCCGCATTCAGGACACGCTAGACACCTTATCTAATGCCCGGTGGTTTAGTACGTTAGACTTGGCTGCCGGGTATTGGCAGGTGGAACTCACCCCCAGGGCCCGCCAAGCCGCAGCTTTCTGCAGTAGGAAGGGCCTATTCACATGGAATGTCATGCCCTTCGGTTTATGTAATGCACCAGCGACGTTCCAACGCTTGATGGATCGTGTTCTGGCCGGCATGCAGTGGGAGACCTGTCTGGTATACTTGGATGACATAATAATCCTGGGCAAAGATGCTTCAGAGATGCTAGAACGCCTTGGACAGGTGTTTGAGAGACTCCGCCAAGCAAACCTCAAGCTGAAGCCAGCCAAATGTTGTCTCTTTCGCCGACAGGTAGCATACCTTGGACATATTGTGTCTGAACACGGCATTTCCACTGATCCGCAAAAGATTTCAAAAGTGCTGGAGTGGCCACCGCCTTGCAATATCTCAGAAGTTCGTCAGTTTGTTGGGCTTGCTTCATATTACCGACGATTTGTGAAAGACTTTGCAGCAGTGGCGCAACCCCTTCACGCACTCACCAGAAAGTATGCCCGTTTTCAGTGGACAGCAGAGTGCCAAGAGGCATTTGAGGAATTAAAAAGTAGGCTTACCTCTGCCCCGGTCCTAGGCTATCCCCTTGACACTGGTAGCATTATTCTGGACACGGATGCCAGTGACTTCGGAATTGGTGCCGTCCTATCTCAAGTGCAGAATAACGAAGAACGTGTCTTGGCCTACGGGAGCCGCAGACTGTCTAAGACTGAGCAAAATTATTGCGGGAACTCTTGGCCGTTGTAGAATTCACCTCTCACTTTCGCCAGTACCTCCTGGGCAGAACCTTCACGGTACGAACCGACCACAGTAGCTTGCGTTGGCTCATGCGTATGAAGGAACCTGAAGGCCAGCTGGCCAGATGGCTGGAAAAACTTGGGGAATATGAATACGTCATCCATCGGCCAGGCGTTCAACACTGTAATGCTGATGCAATGTCCAGGCGTCCATGTCCGAGATCCTGCCCCTGTATGGTTCCAGATCCATCCTTGAGCAGCGAGCATTTCAGTGACCAAGCAGTACAGTGCGACTTAAGCAGCAGTGAAAAAGGGGACTGTCTTGTTTCTTCGGCTGAGTTCATGCCAGTGGGGGTAGACAAATCACTCAAGACAACACAATCCCAAGAGGTGGGAAATCACAGCAGAAGGGGGGAAGAGGCTGTCCATCTGATGGAAAAAGTCCACTGCATAGGGACAAGTGAGATAAGTCCTTTTCCAGGTTGGACTGCAGAGCAGCTGTGCGATGCACAGAAAACTGATCCTGACATCGCACCAGTGTGGAGGTGGTTAGAGGAGGGGAACCAGCGCCCCCTCTGGAAAGAAATATCATCTTGCAGTCCAGCCACAAAAGCATATTGGAGTCAGTGGGACAGATTGAACTTCAGAGGAAACATCATATTCAGACGGTTTTACAACTCTGAGAGCCCTGCATATCATCTACAAGTCCTACTACCACGGGCCTATCGTCACGACGTAATTAGGCAGATGCACGATGGACCTGTTGGGGGCCATTTTGGAGTAGAGAGGACCCTGACCCGTCTGCAAACCCGGTACTACTGGTATCAAATGAAGGAGGATGTCATGCTCTGGTGCCGCACTTGTACTAATTGTGCCGCTAAGGCTCGTCCCCCAAAAGCACCCAAAGCACCTATGGGTACTGTTCGTGTTGGGGCACCCATGGAGAGAATTGCTATTGATTTGATGGGCCCGATGAATGAGACAGAGAGATATAACCGCTATATCTTGGTTGTGCAAGATTATTTCACAAAAACTGTGGAAGCATAAGCTTTGCCGAATGACCAGGCTGTAACGGTAACGGTGGCTGTCGTTATGGGGCTCCTCATGTTTTGCACAGTGATCAAGGCTCCAATTTCGAGTCCGAAGTCTTTCAGAGAATGTGTGAGTTGCTGGGAATTGAAAAGACTCGCACTACCCCTTTCAGACCGCAGTCCGACGGACAAGTTGAACGTTTCAACTCCACCCTACAGAAGATCCTGGCCACTACGACTGAGCGTTGTCATTGGGACTGGGACATTATGATTCCATATGCTGTGATGGCATACCGGGCGACAAAACACAGCTCCACAGGATTCACACCCAACATGATGCTCTTCAGACGAGAAATAACAGAGCCCATTGACATAGCAGCAGGTTTGCCGCCGGGACCTGTGCAATCAGTAACCCCCCCTCAGTATGTCACCCAGCTCCGTGAGAGGCTAGAGCTTGCTCACCAAATTGCAAGAGAGGTGCTGGGACGTTCTGTTGAACGGGCCAAGAGACAGTATGACAAAAATGTTTGCAAGACCCACTATCAAATAGGTGATACTGTATGGCATCTCATCAAGGGCACTAAACGTGTGAGGAACAAAGTGAGGAAGTTCCTACCCTCCTATGAAGGTCCCTACTTCGTTCTTGGCCAACTTGATGACTTGGTGTATAGAATTCAAAAGAGCCCTAAAACTAAATGTAAAGTGGTGCATCACGATAAACTGAAAGTTTACCACTCCCGTGAACCACTGGACAACAGCTGGGTCTTCAAACAGAATGAGACATGGAAACCCTCAGAAATTCCACCACCAGAACTGGACATGGAGTCTGACCCTGACCTTTCCCACTTATTCGTTGATGAGCAAGTAGAGTTAGAACCATCCAACCTCACTCTGGACACTGACCAAATCCCTGCAGAAACCTCCAACAACTCATTGGGCATCTCCAGATCTGCTATGGACACTGATGCAGTTTGTAATAGTGGGGGTAGCACAGGGCAACCAGAAACAAAAAGGACTGTTACTGAACATTCTGCCGCCCACACACCCAAAGGGGATCCAAGAAGGTGTAGGAAAGCTCCAAACAGATATGGAGATTGGACTGATTAGAGGACTGAACCTAAACATGCCCACACTCACAAAAAAAAAAGATTTTGTTACTGCAATACACATTTGTTGTTGTAATCAAAAAAAAAAAGAGAGTTTTGTTACTGCAATACATATTTGTTGTTGTAATCGTAAAAAAAAACAAACACCAAGCACACTTGATAAGTTAACGTTCTACGTATTTTTTTTTAATCAAATGTATTTGGTTACTATAAGTTAGTTGGGGAGAGCTGTTTCACTATATAAAAGGAGAATTGTTTTTGATGTTAGTAAATATTAGTGCATGGTAGGGTTGTTGATGTTTCCTTCAGGATTGGACCTATGGAGTGCTTCGCTCAGCTGGAACACTAAGCCAAGTAGCTGGCTTGCTGCATTATGGACTCCAATCTACAGACTATGCCTTGCAAAAAGACAAACCCATAAGGACACACCAGGTTCTCTCCTCTTCTTCATGAAGTGGTGCACGCTTGGAAATGCTAAGGGACATTCACTTTAGAACAAAAGATGAGACGGTGAATATGTGGTGTGTGTGCTGGATTGGTGATATATGTTATACACCATCCAGAGTGGGGGTAGTGTTACAATATTGAGGTTCATGTCCCTTTAAGAGACTTTAGTAAAAGTGCAGTTGATGTTAGTTCAGTTCTTCGCCTCGCATAACTCTGTTAACATCTACGGCTCACTCTCCCATGTTTCAGTGCTAGGCCATTTATCCCTATGTGATTTATCGCTGTCAATAAAGGAGAGATGCGTTGGAAACTCGACTTGGACTCCTGCGACTCACTCTGAAAGAAAAATATAAGTGAAGTAAATGCGGGTATCACCCTAGAGTTAGCTCTAGCCAGTTAGCTCTAGCCCAAGGAACTATAAGCTCCACTGGCTTCTGTCTACGGTCAGGAGCAACGTCAACCAGGGAGAAAAAAAGGTGACACAGACAACAGACAAGAGACTTAACCAGACAACAACTGAACACAGCGAGTAAAAACTAAACTGAATGGCTAACTTGAGTAAAACATAATCGACTAGAAATAACCAGAGAACAAACCAGGAACATGAATCAGGCGAAAGGAGGAACAGGAATCCAACAGGTAAGAAGGCAAGGGAAGACTCACGCACAAACAATGACTGACACAGGAGTGTAGAACAGGGGTGGGTTTCCCGAAACGTTCGTAGCGCTAAGTACTTCGTAAACTCGTATGAAACGTACGAGGTTAAGAAGTACTTAGCGCTACGAACGTTTCGGGAAACCCACCCCAGAAGGGTTTAAATATACTGACAACATGACGGTGAAACGAGACACAGGTGGGAACAATGAGGAGAGGGGCGTGGCAGACAGAGGGAGAAACCATGGAACGGGGAAGCTAGGTGGGAGCAGGGAGGATAGAGGTGCTGGACGTGACGGTTGTGTGATATTGTTTATAATCATAACATATCCATGTGTATGTAAGGAGTTTTGAGTTAAAATCATACATCCTAGTTAGTTTTTATTTTAGTGATGAGTACTAATATAAAGCAGAAAAATTATATTCCATATCTAAAATCACTTACTAGTTCCCCAATATCTTCTCCAATAGGGCTCTGGAGCTGAAATTCACAAAAGTACACAACAGTGTGAATGTTTGTAAATTGAATTCCCCTTAAAATCCAACAATGCAAGACAAACAAACAAAAAAAAAACACCTGAATTAAATCAAACTAAATTAAATGACAAACATTTGGGTTGTTCACCCTGGATCATAAGTCATCAGTCTGAAAATAACAATTGTACTTATGATTATTAATTATTAATTTTTAGCTTTTTATTCTAAGAATATCCCAGAAAATTTGTAGATGCAATTTGTACATGGCTGTGTGATCTTGTCTATAATGATAACATATGCATGTGTATGTAAGAAGTTTTGAGTTAAAATCATACACCCTTGTTAGTTTGTTTTTATTTCAGTGCTGAGTACTTAAATAAAGCAGAAAGATTATAATCCATATCGAAAAATCACTTACTATTTTTCCAGTATCTTTCCCTCCAATAGAACTCCTTATCTTTAATTGGCAAATACACATCACAGCACATTTGAATAATTACATTTTGTAATGAAATTGTAGATTTTTAGCTTCAATTTGTTAAATGAACTTTTTAGTGCTGTGTATGATTACAAATTATGTATTTTTTGTGTTTCATTCTAGGAATATCCATGTGAATTTGTAGAAACTATTTAGCCATGGTTGTGTAGTCCAGGCTGGTATAAAGTCAGATGCATATGTATGTAAGGAGTTTTGACTTAGGAATCCAGCCCTTTTGCTTTTTTAGAATAGAGTAGTAAGATTATAATGCATGTCTAAAATCACTTACTAGTTCTCCAATTTCTTCTCCAATAGGGCTCTGGAGCTTAAATTGGCAAATGCACACCACAGCACATTTTTATAGTGACACAAAACATTTTGTACTTAATCCCTAGTATCTTCTCCAAAAGGTCTGTATTTAAACTTAACCTAAAATTCAACAATTAACAGTTAAAAGATTGACAGTTGTACATATGATTCCCAATTATTAATTTTTAGCTTTTTATTCTAAGAATTTCAAAGTAGATTTGTAGATGCTGTTTTTACAAGGTTGTGTAATCTTGGCTAAAAGCATAACATATGCATGTCTATGTAAAGACTTTTGAGTTAAGAATCATGCACCCCTTGTTTGTTTGTTTTTATTTTAGTGCTGAATACTATAATAAAGCATTGAGATTATAATCCATGTCTAAAATCACTTACTAGTTCCCCAGTATCTTCTTTTCCAATCGGGTTCTGAAGCTTAAATTCACAAATGCACGTCACAGCATATTTTTATAATAATATATATATATTTTGTTTTTGTTGTGTATTAATGTATATTAATTTTTAGCTTTTTATTCCAGCTCGGTTGACTGTTGTTTTAGTATTAGCAATAAAATAAAAGTAGTAAGATTATAATGCATGTCTAAAATCACTTACTAGTTCCCCAATATCTTCTCCTATAGGGCTCTGGAGCTGAAATTCACAAAAGTACACAACAGTGTGAATGTTTGATAATTGAATGCCTGCATTTTTTCCCCTTAAAATCCAACAATGCAAAACAAACAAAAAAAACCCCTGAATTAAATCAAACTAAATTAAATGACAAACATTTGGGTTATTCACCCTGGACCATAAGTCATCAGTCTGAAAACAACAATTGTACTTATGATTACTAATTATTATTTTTTAGTTTATATTCTAAGAATATTCCACAAAATTTGCAGATGCAATTGTTACAAAGTTGTGTAATCTTGTTTATAATTATAACATATGCATGTGTATGAAAGGAGTTTTGAGTTAAAATCATACACCCTTGTTAGTTTGTTTTTATTTCAGTGCTGAGTACTTAAATAAAGCAGAAAGATTATAATCCATATTGAAAATCACTTACTAGTTTCCCAGTATCTTTCCCTCCAATATGACTCCTTATCTTTAATTGGCAAATACACATCACAGCACATTTGAATAATTACATTTTGTAATGAAATTGTAGATTTTTAGCTTCAACTGCTAAATTAGTATTAGTTAAATGAACTTTTTAGTGCTGTGTATGATTACAAATTATGTAGTTTTTGTGTTTCATTCTAGGAATATCCATGTGAATTTGTAGAAACTATTTAGCCATGGTTGTGTAGTCTAGGCTGGTATAAAGTCAGATGCATATGTATGTAAGGAGTTTTGACTTAGGAATCCAGCCCTTTTGCTTTTTTAGTATTAGGAATTAGAATAGAGTAGTAAGATTATAATGCATGTCTAAAATCACTTACTAGTTCTCCAATTTCTTCTCCAATATGGCTCTGGACCTTAAATTGGCAAATGCACATCACAGCACATTTTTATAGTGACAAAACATTTTGTACTTAATCCCTAGTATCTTCTCCAAAAGGTTGTACATCTTAAATTCTCAAAAGCATGGGACAGTGTGAAATTCGGTAATTAAATTCCTGTATTTGAACTTAACTTAAAATTCAACAATTAACAGTGAACAGATTGACAGTTGTACATATGATTCCCAACTATTAATTTTTAGCTTTTTATTCTAAGAATTTAAAATTAGATTTGTAGATGCTATTTTTACAAGGTTGTGTAATCTTGGCTAAAAGGTTTCCACAGTTAACAAGCTTTTAAGGCCTGGTAATAACTTTGCCCTCACTCCATCATCAATGCTGTGTAGCAAATTCATGACATTTTTTGAAGAGAAAATTAGGAACATTCATGCTGGCATAGCCCTCACAAACTCCTCTTCTGACCCTGTTTAACAAAGTCCTCTAGTCAGCTGTTGCTTTTTATCTTTCACTCCAGTGGATACCACCACAGTAGCGATGTACATCAATCCGCAAAACCAACCTCCTGTGTTTTGGATCCTCTGCCTACATGCCTGGTTAAAGATTGTCTGCCCTCACTCTGTCCTCTCTTCACCAGGACTATTAACGCTTCCCTCGCCTCTGGCATTGTTCCCCTCTCACTGAAATTGGCTGCCATCACCCCTATCCTTAAGAAACCTGGTTTGGCTCCCAAGGACCTCGGTAATTACCGTCCCATATCCAACCTCCCTTTTCTCAGTAAGCTGCTTGAGCGTGTGGTTGCCACTCAATTAAAGGACTATTTATCATCTAATAATCTATTTGAGCAGTTCCAGTCTGGGTTCAGGAGTAACCACAGCACTGAAACTGCTTTAGTCCGAGTGATGAACGATCTTCTATTAGCAGCCGATTCTGGACTAGTTAACATCTTAGTTCTTCTTGACTTCACTGCAGCATTCGACACAGTTTGCCACTCTACACTGTTGACCCAGCTGAAACTCTGAACTGGACTATCTGATACGGTGCTATCATGGTTTGAGTCATACCTCTCTGACCGCCAGCAGTTTGTTTCCCTCAGCGGCTTTAGATCCACCTGCTCTGCTGTAACGTCTGGTGTACCTCAAGGCTCGGTCCTTGGCCCACTTCTTATAATCTACCTCCTCCCCCTTTGTAATATCATTCGACAGCATGGCCTCCAGTTCCACTGCTATGCTGATGACACCCAAATCTATGTCTGTTCCAAGCCCTCGGATCTTCAACCTCCTGGATCCTTGCTCAGCTGTCTCCATGATGTCAATTCCTGGATGGCAAAGAACTTTCTCAATCTAAATAATAGCAAGTCTGAGGCCATTCTCATTACCTCCTCACCCACTCTTCGGAAACTTGTTCAACCATCCATCTCAATTCCTGGATTCGTTACATCCACATCACCTACTGTCCGTAATCTGGGTGTTATCTTGGACTCAGCTCACATTGGAAGCCCATATCAATAACATTACTAAAACTGCTTTCTTCCATCTAAGAAACATCGCTAAACTCCGCCCTTCACTCACTGACTCTGTGGCTGAAACTCTTGTTCATGCTTTTGTTACGAGTCGTCTGGACTACTGCAATGCTCTGTTGGCTGGACTGCCGGCCAGTAAAATCAAGAAGCTCCAGCATGTGCAGAATTCTGCTGCCAGGGTCCTGACACGGTCTAAATCATCTGAGCACATCACCCCAAAACTGATATAGCTTCATTGGCTTCCCATCCAATACCGCATTCAGTACAAGACATTACTCTTGGTCTTCCGTTCACTACAGAACCTGGCCCCCGCTTACCTGTCCTCGCTAGTTTCACGCTACTGTCCTGCATGTTCTCTCCGTTCCGCTGATGCTCACCTCTTGGTTGTTCCCCCAGTCCGGCTACAAGGGTTCGGTGAGCGAGCCTTCAGCGTTGTTGGCCCAAAGCTTTGGAATTCGCTACCCATTTCCCTGCGTTCCTGCACTTCACTCAAGACTTTCAAATCTGAACTGAAAAAACTCCTGTTTCGGACTGCTTTTAATATTTCTTAATTGTTTTATATTATTTACTGCTGTACCTGACCTTTCTCCCATTTTATCTGTACAGTGTCCTTGGGTGTTTATGAAAGGCGCTTTAAATAAAATGTATTATTATTATTATTAGGGTTGTCCCGATCCGATATTTGGATCGGATCGGCCGCCGATATTAGCAAAAAATGCGTATCGGTATCGGATCGGCAGACACGAGAAAATGCCGATCCAGACTCCCGATCCAGTTTTTTTAAGTCCGATCCCGGTTTTCCTGCGCACCCATTTAGATAATCCATTCCAGTTTTTGCTAGTGAGAGTAAAATCCGGTCCGCATTTTCCAGCACACCTTCAGCACACGAGCGTAGTTTCTGCCCCAATTTAGCTCCGTGGCATCTCGGACCGCCGTGTAAATTTGAAGTTATCGGTCAGTTGTGTGGGATTATTTTACCTTAAAGGATGACAAAGACGAAGAGGTAGAGTGCAACATATGCCACAGTAAAGTCAAGCGTTGTGGTAAAGCTGTAAGAACTTTTAATACCACCAATCTAATCAAGCATTTAGCGAAATACCACCATAAACAACATGACGAGTTTCTAATGAAAACCGAAGACAAAAAGAAAGGTCCTACACAACTAACACTGGCAGAAACGTTTGAATTGAAGGGAGTGTATAGATGGGGATGGAGCAGCAAAGTGTGGAGTAGAAGGCATTTTGCTTTTAATTAGTTTACGATATGTGCACGGATTTTTTTTAAGCTTTGGTTTACACTTGTTACACTGATGGATGTTAATGTTAATAATAGACTATTTTCCACTCAGGTTGTGTGTGTTTTTTTTTATATAATTTACAATATTATTTGCACTTGTGGCTTTTTAATCCTTGGTTTACTGATGCTATTTCTGTTTGTTATTTAATATTTTGTCTATTTTGAGTTTATTAATTGCTAAATAAACAGGTCAGTTTTTCCTTACCAACCATTGTGTATTATTCAAACACACCTAATTCAGCTGGCTACTTGTTATCAAGAGTAAAACGCTTTTCAACATGAGTTTGACAACAAAGTAAGTTGGCTAAATAACTTTAAACTTTAATACATGCTCGGATAGGCCGGTATCGGTATCGGCCGATATCGGTATCGGATCGGAAGTGCAAATAAATATCGGTATCGGATCGGAAGTTCAAAAAGCTGGATCGGGACATCCCTAATTATTATTATTAAAAGCATAACATATGCATGTGTATGTAAAGACTTTTGAGTTAAGAATCATGCACCCCTTGTTTGTTTGCTTTTATTTTAGTGCTGAGTATTAGAATAAAGCAGTACGATTATAATCCATGTCTAAAATCACTTACTAGTTCCCCAGTATCTTTTTTTCCCATCGGGCTCTGAAGCTTAAATTCACAAATGCAGGTCACAGCATATTTTTATAATGATGTAAAAAAATGTACTGAAATTTTAGCTTTTAGGTTCAACTGCAAAATCTAATCTAGATTAATCTATATTAAAATGGCTCATATGCATGCTACCCAAGTAATGACTAAAAGTCAGTTTTTGAGATAGGGTTTCTTAATACAGAGGGTGCATTAGACCAGGGGCTCACCTCCTCTTTCCAAAATGCATCAATGACTGCTTGAGAAAGCTGTTCTACTTTGATATTTGAAGAAAAACATGCTCAATAAAATGTAGGCTACTCGTGTTCAACGGTTTATTCAGTTAAACATGAATTTGTAAGCCTACATACTGTACATTAAAAGGGGTTGATAACATGTTTATTCAGCTAAACATGATATTTGAAATGTAAGCCAACATTTAGTACATTTAACCTCATGGACGTAATTTGGGGGGGACTTTTTCAAAAGCCGGTTTTGGTCCTCTGCAGTTTTAACGGTTAATAAAAAGAAATATTTAAATAGCGACGAATCTAGCACTAAGACCATGCAGAAAACGACCGCTCCGAGCTCCGCTCCGGTAACACTTTACGTTCCTAAAAATGAATTTTCCATGAAGCAAACCTGGCGACTTCGTGGCTGCATCCCAGTAAACACGTACGATTTGTAATTCACAGGTTTGAAAACTCGTTCTCGCCCCTACTGTGCAATCTGGTTAGGAATACAGCAGAGCTAAACTATCAAGTTGAAAGTCATCATAGTTTGCTTACCCATTTTGACCCAGTTCCCAACCCAACTTTAAGAATAGATTAACGGCGATAATTTTTATATCGCCCGATAAGATTATCAAATTAACGACCGCCGTTAACGGCCCACCACTAATATTAATAAAATCAAAATCAACAACAAATCCCTCTTCTCAAACTGGGAAATATATATTATTCAAATACATCCTAGATCTTAAGTCAACAGTTTCTAACCATTTTCCTATCAGATGAAAAATGCTATGCATGTTTAAACAAACACTGAAAGGATTAGACTATGGAGCACAGTAAGGATTAAAATGATTTGTTTTCTTTAGACCATATATTTCAGGTTGCTCAAAAAGTGAGAAAAATTACTTACTAGGAACAAAAGAAGGATGTGTAACAGTATTAGGAGCTAAAAACAAATCAAAATGAAATTATAATTTTAACACATTTACTCAAATATCAGTATTAAATTTTATCTACATTGCTAAAAACCAATTGTTGTCTAGGCAAAAAAATTATATTTATCCAGTTAGCTTAGACCATTGTTAAAGCTTAAAATCAAGGTCTCATTTTCATTGTAGCAACATTGCTAAAGTAAACACAAAAGGTATCATGGACATTTTAAATCCTAGTGTGAAGTAAGCTAGAAGAGGTCTGTGCAGTTTATGTTGAGCGTCATTTGATACACATATTTAGAATATAAATGACAGTAAACAGAAACAAAATAACCAATTGTTAATGATATCAATAATATTTTAATTAAAAAGAAGGATATTGACATTTTAAAAATGTGAGAAGAATGACTTACAGGGTGTGGTATTAGATGTCATCCAATCAGGACCTGAAGAACATGGATACGAAATCACATGATACAATGATTGTATTGCACATTCTACATTTTAAGTTTTTTCATATCAATTTACAAACGATATTTAGACTAATGTGGCTTGGCTAGAAGCACAAAATTTAAGTAAGAAACTAATAATTTTTTGTCAATGTCATGGTATGGCAGGCCTCCTACTGGTTGCCTCCATCTACAGCAGCAGTTGTGTTGTTGTTGTGGTGTTGTGTTCGTCCCTCAGGTGGGCGGAGCCTGCGATCCATCTCACCTGAGGGTCGTTTGTTTGCCTATATATGTCTTGTCTTTATACCAGTTGACCGCTGGTCATTATATCCTTGATTTGGATCAAAGTCACGGGTTTTGGTTTGCACACTTTTTCTATTAAACCTTCCATTTTTCCTGAGATTTGGCGTGATTGCTTCCATTTTACATTCCTCACCCTACCCGTCAGTCAAACTTAAAAAAATCCTGTATTGGAGAATTCTATCTGAGAAATGTCCATGCAAGGTAGCAACAACTTCCAAAACAATTTATAAAATTTGTCTAAATGGACAACAATCTAACAATGCATGTGACAGTGTGACATTTAGTAATTCAATTCCTGCTGTGTTTTAAAGTTGAAATTTAACAAAGCAAAACAACCAAAAAATACACATCTGGATTGTTCAAGTAAATTCTGGATCAAATGTCATCAGTTGCTAAACACATTTGCTGTCAGATGATTACTGCTATGTATGATTAGAAATTATAGATATAGAGCTTCATTCTATGAATATCCATCTAGATTTGTAGAAATTTAGTATATTTAGAAGTATTTTGCCAAGGTTGTGTTGTCTACGTCGTAAGAAAATCATATACATATACAGTATGCAAGGAATTGTGACTTAAGAATCCAATCCTTTTGTTTTGTATTGGGAATTAGAAAAGAGAAGTAAGAGTATAATCCATTTATAAAATCACTTACTGATCCCCCAGTATCTTCTCCAATAAGACGGTACAGCTTTAATTCACAAAAGTACATGACAGTGTGAAATTTTGGAAATTGAATGCCTGCATTTTTTTCCTTAAAATCCAACAATGCAAAACAAATAAAACAATAAACCAAATTAAATCAAACTAAATTAAAATGACAAAAATGTGGATTGTTCACCCTGGATCATAAGTAATCAATCTGAAAATAACAGTTGTACTTATGATTACCAATTATTCATTTTTAGCTTTTTATTCTAAGTATATCCCAGAAAATTTGTAGATGCAATTTTTACAAGGTTGTGTGATCTTGTCTATAATCATAACATATCTGTATGTAAGGAGTTTTGAGTTAAAATCATACACCCTAGTTAGTTTTTATTTTAGTGCTGAGTACTAACGAAGTAGAAAGATATTCCATATCTAAAATCACTTACTAGGTCCCCAATGTCTTCTCCAATAGGGCTCTGGAGCTTAAATTGGCAAATGCACATCACAGCACATTTTTATAATGACACAAAACATTTTGTACTTAATCCCTAGTACAGGGGTGGGCAATTAATTTTTACAAGGGGCCACATGAGAAACCTGAATTGTGTCAGAGGGCCACACAAACGCATCGCAGTGGCTCCGCCCACCTCGCGCGAGCGAACGGCAGAGGCTTTTATACTTGCCGCGTCACATTCTGTGCAGTGTTGTCTGAAACGATATGTGTTAATGTAAAGAAACACCCCTCAAAAACAGGGGAAGGAACATTTACCTGACCAATTTTAATGTTGCTTTTTGTTTCAGATTTGAAAAGTGCTGGAATTTAGGCTAAATACTTGAAAATGCTTGAAATTGTAACTACTTCGTTTCACAACAGATATCTGTCTGACTGAACAGTTTTCTTGTATTACGTTAACAAATACGAGCCTCTTGTAATTCCAGGACGAAACATGAGAGAAAGCGAAGACGTTAAGATTGGGCGTTTTGAAAATAAACCACCATTAAATAATGTGATTAAAAGCGAATTATTTCGAGTATATGTATAAATATTAAACTTAATTAAGTTTAACGTGCTGGGAAATATTGAAATGGACCTTGAAAGTGACGTACAAGTGCTTTAATTCCACCTTGTAAAGATGTATAAACCCTGCAAACATGACTTTGTTCATCGACAGCGCGCCGCACACGAGCGGAGTCACCGCAATTGTCATTTTCGCCGCGCGGACCCTCGCGCCGCATCAAGTATAAACCAGGCTTAAACCTAGCTTTAAATCACTTCTACGGCACTTTCAAGGTCCATTTCAATATTTCTCAGCTGACTCAGGTTCTCTCTAAGCTCGGTTTCTGGAACGGAAAAGCCTGAGTTTTCGTTAACTCTGAGTTTACTTACCCGGTTTCGTCACTAAATCCGCTTTCTGGAATTACCCCCCTGTTCAGTCAACTATTTGTTGTGAATCGAAATACAGTCACAATTTCAAGCATTTTCAAGTACTTTAGCCTAAATTCCAGCACATTTCAAACCTGGAACACAATGCAACATTAAAATTCGTCACGTAAATGTTCCGCTGTTCGTGGAGGTTCGCGCGCTACGTTCATTCGCCTTAATTTGTCGCTGATCACCTACCTAACCTTACTGTTTCCCCATATATGGGGCTCTACAGCAGGGGTCGGCAACCTATGGCACGCGGGCCACCGTTGGCACGCCGAGGCATAATCAGTGGCACGCGACACGCTGGACCAGCATCAGTTAAAAATTAATAATAAAAAATAGAGCACGATCCTCCAATCGAAATCGCTCCTCAACACTCTGCTCGGCGGAGGCGTTTATACTTTGCGATCGATCGCGATATAATACTTAATTTGTGTCCATTTACACCTCCCCTCCGCTAACAATTTACACTCGCCACATATATGTATGATGTAAATGATGCAATACGTGCAATAAAGGGAAAAAAACATTAAAGTGCCGTTCCAGAAAAATAAGTGAGAAGTATTTTAAACTTTTATTTAAAAATGTCTAAAGTCATGGCTCTTCTAATGTTTTTATTCAGCTACTTTTGTGTAAGAGCGGCATATACTTCTGTTTAAAAAGCTTCTCCGTGCAGTTTCCGCCTTCTTTTGGCAGATCTGTTAAGATGATTGGCTGCATTAAAAAATGATTGACAGCTAACTCTGGCTGATAATTGGCTTAATAAAAATTGATTGACAACGAAAGTCTAGTATCTGATTGGCTGCATTCGAAAATGATTGACACATGATACGCCCTTTACCCACGCCCATCGGGGCTCCGGGCTGCAGCATATTACCCTTCTCACTGTTTCTCACACAGCTCACACACGCGCACGTACGTCCATACGGAATTAACACAGACGTAGCACTTTCAAAATAAAAGCGTCACAGTTGTATTGCACGCACGACATAGATATTTGTTTCATTTATGATTGGCCTCAGGGACACACAACGGGCCGGATTTGCCCAGGTCTGCCCTAGTATCTTCTCCAAAAAGGCTGTATATCTTAAATTCTCAAAAGCATGTGACAGTGTGAAATTCGGTAATTAATTTCCTGTATTTGCACTTGAACCTACAATTCAACAGATCAAAATGTTAAAACTAAATAAAAAAATTACAAACATTTTTTATTCTAAGAATATCCCAGACAATTTGTAGATGCAATAACATATGCATGTGTATATAAGGAGTTTTGAGTTAAAATCATACACCCTTGTTAGTTTGTTTTTATTTCAGTGCTGAGTACTTAAATAAAGCAGAAAGATTATAATCCATATCGAAAATCACTAGTTTCCCAGTATCTTTCCCTCCAATAGGATTCCTTATCTTAAATTGGCAAATACCAGAGGTGGGACCAAGTCAGTGTTTTGCAAGTCTCAAGTAAGTCCAAGTCTTTATACCTCAAGTCCCGAGTCAAGTCTCAAGCAAAGACACTCAAGTCAAGTCAAGTCTCGAGTCAAGACAGGCAACAGTCAAGTCGAGTCCCAAGTCTGAAACTTGGAATTTCAAGTCCTTTCGAGTCTTTTTTTTTTTTTTTTTTTACCAATGTTGCAGGTATATTTTAAATGTAAATAATAGACATGCGTTCTTTTTTAAATCTGTATTCTCCTCAAATCTTGATAAAACATGTGCAACTGAAAACACGAAGTATTAAAAAAAAAAAAATTACACCTCTTTATTGCACAGTTCAATTTGTTAAACTTAGCTGCAAAAATATTCATACTTTAAACTACAATTTTCCAGAAATAAATATTCTGTGAAAAAGTCATAAGTAGAACTCCATGTTCAAATAAAAAGTGCTGATATTTTCACAGTACAATACAAAGAACCATAACAGCATTTTCCCTCTCTTCTCTTATCTGGTTTCTTGGAGAACATGTGTGAGTGACACAAGACAAACAAATATAAGAACTGAACAATTAACAGGAATCTGCAACTTTAGACATTTCAGTAAACTATTCTGCATTGCATTTGCTGGCCAAAAGTCTGTATGTCATTTGTGCACGATGAATGATGTCCCCATAGCTGAAAACTCGCTCCACTTTTGTCAATATATTTTTTTCTCGACGTAGATGTTTTCAAATACACAATCCATGTTGAGATAGAACTGGATATTATGATAGTGACAGAGAGAGGCTCTCTTCCCCGAGTTCAGATACAGAACCCAGGGTTGCCAACTCTCACGCATTGAGCGTGAGACGCATTTGACCGTCTTCACACGCTTTCACGCTACACATCCGATTTCTCACGCCGGAAAAAAAATCTAGTTTATTTACCTCTGATCCACATCTATGATTCAATGAGTTACTAGTTCGCTCTGGCACCAACCACTGGCGATCGATCGATCGCGATATAATACTTAATTTGTGTACATTTTACACCCCGCCCGGTAAAAATTTACGTTCGCCAACCCCCCCATTTGATTGGTTGTGCTGCAGCTCACGCACACACACACGTGTGGAAAAGCAGAGGACCGGTCTGCGTCAGAAGGACGGAAATGAAATTAATGGGGCACACTATAAATATTAATATGCGTTTTAAAATTTAGATTTGGGGTAAAAAAAAATCAAGTCTTTGCAAGTAAACAGGTTCAAGTCCAATTCAAGTCCCAAGTTATTGGTGTAAAAGTCCAAGTCAAGTCTAAGTCTCTGAATATTTTTTCAAGTCAAGTCAAAAGTCTTAATATTAATGACTCGAGTCTGACTCGAGTCCAAGTCATGTGACTCGAGTCCCCACCTCTGGCAAATACACATCACAGCACATTTGAATAATTACATTTTGTACTGAAATTGTAGATTTTTAACTTCAACTGCTAAATTAGTATTAGTTAAATGAACTTTTTAGTGCTGTGTATGATTCCAAATTATGTAGTTTTTGTGTTTCATTCTAGGAATATCCATGTGAATTTGTAGAAACTGTTTAGCCATGGTTGTGTAGTCCAGGCTGGTATAAAATCAGATGCATATGTATTTAAGGAGTTTTGACTTAGGAATCCAGCCCTTTTGCTTTTTTTAGTAGGCCTATTATGAATTAGAATAAAGCAGGAAGATTATAATGCATGTCTAAAATAACTTACTAGTTCCCCAGTATCTTCTCCAATAGGGCTCTGGAGCTTAAATTGGCAAATGCATATCACAGCATATTTTTTCAGTACAATTTTTTTTTCTACATTTACATCTATTGCTATAAATTAACTGCATATCAACATATTCAAAACATGAGAAAAATTACTTACAGGGTGTGGTATTAGATGTCGTCCAATCAGGACCTGAAGAACATGAATACAAAATAATGACTATGACTAAGGTTTTTCATATCAATTTACAAAACTATTTAGAGACTTCTGGTTTGTATTGGGTAGATGCACAACAAATACACTATATTGCCAAAAGTATTCGCTCATCTTCCTTTAATCACATATGAGCTTAAGTGACATCCCATTCCTATGCCGCGGCACCCTGGTTGAGAAACGCTGGTCTACAGCACAAGCAGTTTCATGGAGTCTGGAGCTGACGTCGTGACTTCTGTTGTAGCTATTGCAAAGCCAGTGCTGTTTTAGGTGGTGTGCTTGTTTGACATACAGGTGAATTCAAACTGCAACTTGTGTGGTTTTCTTTCAAGTGTTCTTGTTCCTGGAAGTGAATTTGGGAATTATTGACTACTAGAAGTATTTAAAATTTCAGTTTTCTATGTTGAGCTATATTTAACACTTTCCATCGAGTTATTATATTTTGAACCTTAATCGTTGTTGAATTAACACCGTAGGTGGTGTTAACATTTGACACTACACTCTAGTGTTAGATAAATTCAACACTGATCTGTGTTAAATTTCAACTATTGAGAGTGTTGTTTTAACACTATCACAGTTAACACTTTCAAAAGTGTTATTTTAACTCAATCCCGTGTGGACCAATATAGACACTTTGAAAGTGTTGAATTTAACACCCTAGGAGTTGAATTAACACTTCCAAATTTGCTGTGTGGCATTTTTGGTTTAGACCGGCCCCTCATAATTAGTGCACTGTAAACCCGGATTTGGTTTTAATAAATTATTTTAGTAATCATTAATTATTATTTCATGTTTTGTAAAAAAACATTTCCATTGCTAAATAAAACTAGTTGTTATCATTATTGAGCTGAAATAGGCATTGCAATGATCATGTTAAGTAAAGATAACTGAATATGTTAAGTTTATGTTTGGTAGGGGAGCACAACCAACTTGTAATTTATGTATTTGTGGTATGACGTTGAAAAAAAAGTAATTGGATTAATCTTAGCATTTGTCACGGGACAGCTCCGGACCCTTCCCTGTGGGCGTGTCATTTTGTCACCTGCGTGCAGTTATGTCCATGTTTGTACTTCCGTGGGTGTGGGTTGTTTGTGAGCGTGTTCGTTTGTTACACCTGTGCCTTGTCTCGAGGTCACGTGGGTCTGTGTAACTCACCTATTTAATGTGCGTTCGCGCAGTGTCGTGTGCTCGTCTTTGTCTAAAGCTACGTGTCAGCGTGAGTGTGTGTTTGTTCTGCTTGCGCCCCACACCGTGCTTATTCGTGTATTGCCATTAAATGTTCATCGTTCACCGTAATCGCCTTGGTGCCTGCTTCCCACACCCAAGCGTTACAGAAAGACAAGCCAAAAGACAAAAGGTATGCCTGGATACGCCACCCGGGCACCTAAAGGGAAGAGGAAGAGCCGTCGCCACCACGACTCTTCTCCAGTTCGGCGCCGCGAATCCCCCGTCACCGAACAGACCATGCAGCAGGACCCCCTGTGTGTGTACTTGCTCTGCGCGGCTCGGGAGACGGAAGACGAAGAGATGGCAGAAAGCATCCGCCAGTCCGCGGAACGCATATGGAGGGAGAAGGACCCTCTCGCGTCCCTAGGGCGGCCACCCAGTGCGGTGGGCAGCAGCGAATCGAAGGATGGGAGAGCACCGCTCCTGGACTTCCCGGAGGGGGAGTCCAGTGAGCTGTTTATGGTAGGGGTAGGCGCCTTTGCCCTCACTCCTCCCGAAGACGAGTTCGGGAGTGAGGACTCTGGAGAGGAGGAGAGTGAGGGTGAAGCCAGATGCCCGTCCCCCTCGTCAGCGGCTCCCACGACGTCGGACGAGGAGAGGGAGACCAGCCCCACACCATCAGTCTACTCCGCGCCGACTGTGTGCTACGGCGAGGAGAGGGAAGACACCAGCCCTCCGCCGTCGGAGTGGTCAGAGTACACTGGGCATTCCGATGGAGAGGAGTATTCCCCGTCCGTGTGCTCAAGGAGCACGATCTACTACGGGGAGGAAGACGTCAGTCTTCCACCGTCCGACTACGGCGAGGAGAGGGAAGACGTCAGCCCCCCTTCGTCGTTGTACCCAGCTCCGTTGGGAAACGAGGAGCGGAGCGAGGAGAGTGAGGAGGAGAGTCTGCGGTCGGTGAGTTCGCTCTCGACCGTGTGCAAAGGGGGTGGGAGCGGACCGAACAGTCCGTCCGCGTCGGAGAGTGGGGACTCCTGTGGGGAGGAGCCCATGGACCACTCCCGATGCGAGACCCCCGCACAGTCCATGGACTGGAGCGTGGCCGAGGAGGAGATGCCGGCGATGGACACCACTCCCGATACCGGTTCCAGAGGGGGCTGGCCTGGCAAAGGAGGGGCTTCCTACGGGGGATTCCCGGAGAGGGAGCGCCGGCAGGCCTATAGGGCGGCAAGCCCCTACGGCCCTCCCGGAGGAGGGAGCCGCGGACCCGTGAGGTGGGTCGCCGCGAGACCCGCCAGTCGCGCTGCATCCAAGCGGGCTGCAAGTCGCGCTGCACCTCGCGCGTCCGCCAGAGGGACTGCCCTCAAGCGGTCGACCAATCGCGCTACGCCTCGCGCGTCCGCCAGAGGGACTGCCCCCAAGCGATCAGACAGTTGCGCTGCACCTCGCGCGTCCGCCAGAGGGACTGCCCCCAAGCGGTCGACCAATCGCGCTACGCCTCGCGCGTCCGCCAGAGGGACTGCCCCCAAGCGGTCGACCAGTCGCGCTACACCCAGCGCGTCCGCCAGCCGTGCGGCACCTGGTGGTGAGCGGGCGGAACAGGCGGGAGGAGTACCGCCTACTGCAGCGTCTCCAGCCCCCGGAGCCTTCGCGCCGCTACAGCTATTTGGGAATGAATGTCTGTGTTCCTGTGTTTTTGTCTGTCCCCTTGTGTCTCCCTAACCCACTGTTCCCGTTTGTGCCCTTCGTGTTTACTGTTCCGGTGTGCTTGTTTGTCCTCGTGCCCATGTTTAATGTTTTCTCCCCTGTCTTCCCATGGAGGGTGTGCTAGAGCTGTTCGCGGCGGTTCCTGCCGTCGGGGGTGTCGGCTCTCGGAGGCTCGTGATCCCGGCGGCTCCGGACCTGCCCGTCGGCTAAAAGCCGCATATATCTACTGAACTGAACACATTTAACTGAACTGGGGTGAGTTTCCCAAAACGTTCTTAGCGCTAGTACTTCGTAACCTCGTATGAAATGTACGAGGTTACGAAGTAGCCTACTTAGCGCTAAGAACGTTTTGGGAAACTCACCCCTGATCAGTTTCTGAACGGTGCCTGTAGCATTTCACGTGCGACACTTTTTGCTTTCAGCCGGTGTTGTGGGGCATTCCGACAACCCTCGTTTATCCGCATAAAGACGCTACAGATTATATTATCGATTTATGTTTCTATGCATAAATAAGAGCTAGGTTTTAATTATCCATCACAGCAAACTGCATTATCTATGTCCAAAGCCACACTGGCTCAAAGGTGTTAATTATTTTAAATAAAATACACACTGGCCGAAGTTCACCTCGGACCACGACATCGCAGTATTACAGCAGTATTATGTCTAAATATCTAGTTAGGACAAAACTAGAGTGCTCAATGAACTAAGTTATAATCACTGTACCTCCCGAATATCATCTGTAGCGTCTTTATGCGTGTGCAAACGAGGGGAGTCGGAATTCCGCACAACACGTTCGTTTGAAAAAATTTCTCTGTCGTGCCTGCTGCTTGCATGTGCTAAATGAAATTGAGCATTGAGTATTATTACCGATTACAAAACGCAACAGGCTCTCAACAAGATGTGCGATGCGGTGACATGTCAGTCATCTGGAGGGGCACTTGGGGTGGCCAATCAGAATTCAGGGGGGTCCAGTGCCACCCCGGCCCCTGCTTTGGCTCCGCCTATGGTTACATAGGTGGCATCTAGGGCTGGGTATTGATTCAAATTCCAAGAATCGATCCGATTCCGAAGATTAAGAATCGATTTTTTTCTATTTAATCCGATTTAATCGATTCGATCCGATTCGATCCAATTCGGGGTTTATTTAAAATGTATTTGAGCTGTTTCCTGACTGTGTACAGAAGCAACATGTTAAAACTAGTATTATATAGATATTAATCAGCAAATAGTTACTGGTAGTTGGTAGTTACTGATGGCTGGAAGACTGGTGAAAAGGGTCATCATAAATCTACCTTCAAGAAAGGTAATCCAGGACAATAAACAGAGGACATCTTTGAGGTGTCTATATCTGCAACAGTGGGCTCCTACTGGGACAGTGCATTATTATTATGATTGAAATAATTAAGAATTCACCCAAAAGCTGTTGCTACCAAATGCATTTTTATTTTAAAAGTGCTCACACTTAATAAACTGAAAGTATAAAATGTAAACGTGTATTTTTCTTTAAAGTGAGAATATAAGAACAGAACTCTCACGTTACGGTCCCCGACCCCTCCGTTTTGGGCGTGTTAACGTCGTCTGCGTCTAATCGTCTACGTAGGTGTATCTCCGTGGGTGCGGGTGCGTCTTGTGATCACCTGTGGCTCGTCTCGTAATCACGTGGGGTTGATGTGGTTTGTCTATTTAATTTGCGCGCGCACAGCGTCCTGTGCTCGTCGTTGTTTGAGTCACACATGTTCTATGTAAACGTGTTTTATGTGCGCTGTCTGCGCTTCGGTAAATGTAATAAACGTAATGATTTGGAAAGTGCAAAGGATTCTGTCTCGTCCATCGCTTTGCGCCCAACGTTACAAGAACATTTGAAACTTTTTTTAAACTGTAAAAACACTGGGTAAACGGTCAGTGACACGGACTAACTGTAAATAGTCACTGACACTGGATAAACTGTCCTTCTGTTTTTAGATTTCCGATTTGACTATCGTCGTTACCAGCACTGTCTGACGCCAAGTCGTTTTACAGTTAGTTAGACCGAGCACGCCTGCGTGAATTCAGTGACGAGGCGGGGGTAAAAGTTCACTAAAAAATCGATCTTTGGACGTACGAATCGATAATCAGATCATCATATGCGAATCGATTCTGAATCGGAAAATCGATTTTTTCAACACAGGCCTAGTGGCATCCTATCACAGTTCCACGCTGGAATTCCCTGAGCTCCTGAGAGTGACCCCTTCTTTCACAAATGTTTGTAAATACAGTTTGCATGGCTAGGTCCTTAATTTTATACGCCAGTGGCCATAGAAGTGATTGGAACACCTAATTTCGATAATTTGGATGGGTGAGCGAATATGTTTAAATAAAAAAATAACAAATAAAAAAATATATATTTGATATGTTTGGCCAGTGGGCAACCATCAGGGCCCTCTACGTCCTCTGCGAGGGCCTAAATATTCTTAAAACATAAATATATACAATACAATTTATCCAATTTTTAAAATCTACTTACAGTTTGACAATCGACATCTAAACAATTACAAAAATATAAGCAAATAAATTATTCAACCGTGTCTATTCAATCTGTGTAGGAAGGTGAAGGGTTAAGTGGAAGCCTGTGAGCCTGTGTCTCCCCCTATCAGGACTGTGCTTGCCTCCGCAGAATGTTGGTGATTGGTGGTCCCACTGGTCGTTTACAGAGGGCCTGGCAGTTATAATTCAGCGCAATATCAGTTTCAAATGACAGTAAAATTGACCAATTATATCTTCCCTCTTAGTGGGCGGGCTTAACTGTATGATCATTTCTGCCCGCTGTGGCGATGCTAGCTGTCGTTAGTGTACCACCGCTAGCTAGTTTTGATTCATACCTTTGATGTCCTCGTGCGCGTTGTTTACATATTCCGCTCCCGAGGAACACAGAGCTGTGAACCTTATTTTGTTGGAACATTATTTTGCTTAATTTTAAGTTCATCCATAGATTCTATTTAACTCCAGTGCGTCTACACAGGATATTCCCAGACAGGTCGGTCTTGTGTTTTAAATGTCAGACACACAAAGGTACTTTTGTTCATTCTTTCTGGACCTGCAACAAAATTAACTCATTTTGGAAGTGTCACGGTGAGGCGGCCCCCTACCGGTCGCCTCCGTCCACAGCAGCTGTTGTTGTTGTTATTTTGTTGCATAGTGTGCGTCCCTCAGGTGGGCGGCGCCCGTGATCCGTCTCACCTGAGGGTTGTTTGTTTGCCTATATATGTCTTGTCTTTGTACCAGTTGACTGCTGGTCATTATATCCTTAATTTGGAACTATGTCACGGGTTTTTGGTTTGCGCACTTTCAATTAAACTATCCTCTTTCCCTGAGACTGCCGTGATCGCTTCCTTTTTAGTTCGCACTCCCTGCCCGTCACAGGTAGGCTGTACATTCTGTATTAGAAGACATTTTTGGCTTTCAGTTTTCTATGAGCTCTTCACTTTACCTTGTAAATAATCAGCTTAATGACATGTTTGGTTTTCAGTTACGACAGGTCTTTATATTTTTGGTCTTTATTGCTAAAAAATATATCCTGCTTCTTTGGTCCTTCCAGCAAGCCCCAACGTTGGACCTTTGGTTCTCTCAGGTGGCTGCTATGCTTCCTCTTGAAAAATTGACATTTGACCTACACCAGAGGTCAGAAAAATTTTGGCAAATGTGGTCCCCTTTTTGGACGTATTTAGAAAATTTTGGTTAGTGCCTTTCAATTTTAATTAGTGTCTCTGTTCTCTCTCTTCCTTATATGTTTGACTGCTGAAACTAATTGTTATAAGATGTATATTGTTGTAATTTGTTACTGTTATGTTTATATATACATTGTGTCAGTTTCTTTTTCTCTGTAGTGCAACCTTAACAAAAAAAAAAATCTGTCTCACGGGATTTGTGACCCAGCAAGCAGCCAAAATGATGTCAGAAAATGCAGGTATTACTATTGAAGATGTTCCCGCCACTTTCAAATCGTTTGTTTGGCAGCATTTTGGGTACCCGGCGGAAATTATAAATGGCAAGAGAGTGACTGATAAATCTAGGGTCACGATTAATGACGAAAACTGCTTTATGATGGACTTTTCAGTCTCTAACCCTGTCTTTAAGCGGGGACTCACTGTAATAATTTTTTTGCTTCAAAAAAGGAGAAATATTTATTTTAACTTTTATGAACATTTATTTTAATTTAAATTTGTAGAGGAAGAAATTTATTAAGTTCATGCTTACATCTTGCATGTTAAGAGTTATAATAAAACATTTCAAAATTGTTGTCCAGTCATATAATTTGTCATTTGTAGTGTTTTTAAAATCTCATCTCGTTCTCATGAACCTAATATCGTGTCTCGTCTCGTTCTCATGAACCTAATATCGTATCTCATCTCGTGAGCTGAGTGTATCGTCACACCCCTACAATATAGTGTAAGTAAGCATATAAGCAAATCTTTTTTGTCAAAATTTTGTACTGGATTTGCATTTTCATCTGAGAAATGCCCATGGGAAATGTAGCAACAACAGAAACTAAAATAGAATAAAAAACATTTAAATGCACAACAGCCTAACAGTGCATGTGAAAATCAACAAGGCAACACACACATGGATTGTTCAAGTAAATCCTACATCGTATGTCATCACTTTTGCCGTCAGATTAATAGTGCTATGTACAATTACCAGTGATTGATTTTTAGTGCTTTATTCTATTATTCTATTCGAAGAAATTCAAAATTCAGAACTCTCTGAATCAGTGATATCTAAATATATACTCATGAAATGTACCACAAATTGATACCTACCAAAATGAATAAGATATTTTCATTGGTACGTTTGAAACATAATGATCTCGTTTTTAACAAAAGTCAATACTTACACCACCATAGTGCCAAGAAGAGGATATAAGTAGGATTCCTCATTCTTCTTAGGTAGCAAAAACTACTTTGTGAGGGGAAGCGAAGTGTTTTTGGAAAACACTGCACTTTATGTCCACTTCCTCTTTCTATCTGATGTGTGGGTATTACCAGCTATGAAGTAAACTATTTGACTGTAAAGTCATAACTATAATCATATTGTAACCTATGACTCAGCACTGTTGTTAAGACAAAGTTATTCATCTTAAATGTCAGGAACTTCATCAGATTTCAGGCCATCTCACAATAATGCTGCTATAGGTCAGATTACATTGAGATACACACAAACATCTCCCACTTCCTGTTATATCACCACACAGCATATTGTGTGAGCTGTTAGATATATACTCTCAGAGTAAAAGATGTGTTAGTGCCAAGAGCTGCCATTTACTACTGTCAGCCACATACTGCTTTTCATATTTGAAGACAATGAAGCCCACGTGAGTAAACAGCTTACACAACACAGCTTCTCTTGGTGTTGTGATTTTGATATGATATTCAGAACTGTGGTCAATTCGTGTTATGTACCCAAACGAGATATAATCTACATCAGTCTGTTAATGTCGCGTTCTGTCCCTGACTCCTCCCCCGGGTTAATCTGTGTCTGTGTGTAGACCTTTGTAGATGTTGCTTGTCTGTGGAGGCGAGACCAGATACGGTTGCAACACTTTTTGTGATTTTTCCAATAAATCAAAAACCATTTACACTGGAATAGCCAATTTGCTTTTATAAACGTCAACTAATGAAACAATGTATTTAAGTGGATTTATGAAATATGTCCAGGTTGCAAAATTGATTTAAATGAAGTCACTGCTCTGTTAACACATAATAGTTGCCAGGGATGGTTGTAACATGTCAATAAAAAATATACATAATTACATAACTAACCATCAGTCTGATTTCTGATTACTCCTTAAACTTTATTATTATTAAAGTAAATAGTTAGTGATTTATTTATTATTTAATTTATTACTTGATTAAAAAAATAACTAAATTAGATTACAAGTTTTTTTATTAGTTACATTCAGCAGTTGCCAACAACGACAAAATGACAATCAGTTTTGCCAATACACACTTTATTGGAAGTGCATTTTTAAAAGTAACAATGTATTTCCATATGGGGGGTCCCAAAATCTTTAGCCTCATTCACTAAATATAGCGACAAAATTGCTAAGTTGCCAATACTGCTGCTGCTTTATCGGCATTCACAAAATTGTGTCTCACACACTTCATTTAGGGGGGCCAAGGATGTTGTGACAGGGGCATTGCCCCCTGCACCCCACCTCCACCCGCACTTCTTCACTGCCCTGAAAATTTTAAGCGTATAAGGTGGTGTAAGGTGCTACAATGTATAAGGCAGTGTGGTAAACAAATGTTTCATTTCGTGTAAGTGTACATAATGACAAATAATTAAAGGCAACTGAAGAAAAGGCATTTACATTTTACAGTCGACTAAATATTATCAAATAAAACTAGACTACAACTAAAAACAATTCAGATAACTAAATTATGATCAAAACTTAAGTGACATTTTAGTCAAGAGTATGACTAAAACTAAATCAAAATTTGTTGTCAAAACTAACTGGTCTGAAACTTTATGTACTTCACTACAATTTTTTATCTATCTTTCTCTCTCTCTCTCTCTCACACACACACACACACACACACACACGCTCAACAGCAGTTCTCGTCCCCCAGGAATTGTTATGGCAATTTCTCCAAGAGGTTTGAACAACTGACCAGCTGAGTGCCAACTGCACACTACTGTGTCTAAAAGAACTGAAGCAAAGGATGGGCACACCAAATATTGATTTAGGTTTCTTTTGTTTACTGCATTTTCTTCAATGTTTATTGATAAGTAAAAACCACACGTGTCAAGACCCTTCAAATTCCTTCCATTTAGGACATTTTCCCACAAGTGTTTTAACTAATGCCAGACGCTTCTTTAACCACACACAAAAAAAGAAGTGAAAACAGGAACCATTTCATGACATACAAGCATCGTTAGCACTTCTCTGACTGTGCAGTTACCAACTCCTACTGCATGCCATTTACTTCTATTTTCCCATCCTATTATGTTCCAACTTTTCTTTGTGTTGACAGTATTATTAGTTTGAAGTCGGTCGTGACATACAAATTTGACATCAGTTGAAATTCAGAACAGAAATCTGACACAGTAGAGTATATTCACCCAACACACCCATGGATTTGTGGGCGAAAACCACACTGATTTATGTTGCCCACCACGAATCACAGTGTCTGTAGGTATTCACCCCCCCCCCCCCCCCAGGCTACCTGATTTATGCTCACTGTGCTCCCTTCTTTGATACAGACTACATGAGGAGCAGCTTCATGAGACCAGGTGGCATAGCTCAACCGGGACACTCTACATCACTGAGCAGCAGCAGGTGGCTGGATAGTTATCCACGTTCACTTTTGACTCGTTCCCGTACACGTAGTAGATATGGGACCTATCTTTCCACGAGTAAGTCACCCGGGTGATGGGGATCAGCTCTATGGTGTGGCGCTACAGTAGAGAAGATTCGAATTCAGTAATCACAGCAATGACTGCAAAAACCGATGTTGTATAATGAAATATATGTGTAAAATTATATCACTATGAAGGGTAACAACTGTAACACCTCATAAATGACACGTCTGATACATTGTCACAACACAAAATGTCAACATCAACATCAATAACAATGTTAAGTTGTCAACTATGCAAGGCAGTGGCAGCATGCCGAGGCCAGAGAAGGTTAACTAAAGACACCATTTTATTTTAGATTAGCCCTTAGTGCTAACAGGAACATAACACTTAACAAAAACACACATATATCAAGATACAAACAGAAATAGACCATATACAGACAAACAGACACAGACACGGTGAGGGTGGGGTGGGGGGTGGTGGTGTCAGGGGTTGTACCTTGACACAACATTGTACAAACATTGTAAAATTTATTAATTCAGTATGACTAAGGAAAACACACACACACATCACCTGCTGCAGAATACGGGAAGTCTGGAAGTATCTGGATTGGTGCTCTCTTATCAATCGCTCGGATGCTTGGACAATGGCAGGGTCTGGGAAACCCATTACTGGATAGAGCTAAAACACACATGCAGTGTAATCACATGTCAGCACTCATTAGCACATCTGCGGGGTCATTGTTTCTGTCTGCATGGTTTGTTCTCCCTAACCATAATATTTTCTTCCTCATCCTCATTCTATCCTCCTCGTCGTCATTCTTTATAGTCCCTTTTCTTTGCTACACGTTTAATTTTTCAAAACATACAGTGAGGAGAACAAGTATTTGATACGCTGCCGATTTTGCTGGTTTTCACACTTGCAATGCATGTAGAAATCTGTAATTTTTATCATAGGTGCTCTTCAAGTGTCAGTGATGGAATCTAAAAACAAAATCCAGAAAATCACACTGAATGACTTTTAAATTATTAATTTGCATTTTATTGCAGGAAATAAGTATTTGATACATCAGAAAAACGAAACTTAATACTTGGTACAGAAACATTTGTTTGCGATTACAGAAGTAAGAGGTTTCCTGTAGTTCTTTACAAGGTTTGCACACACTGCAGCAGGGATTTTGGCCCACTCCTCCATACAGATCTTCTCCAGATCCTTGAGGTTTCTAGGCTTTCGCTGGGCAACACAGAGTTTCAGGTGTCTCCAGAGATTTTCGATCGGGTTCAGATCTGGAGAATGGCTAGGCCACTCCAGGACCTGGAGATGCTTATTATGTAGTTGCCCGGGCGGTGTGCTTCGGGTCATTGTCATTTTGATAGACCCAACCGCGACCCATCTTCAGTGCTCTTACTGAGGGAAGAAGGTTGTTGGCCAATATCTCACAATACATGGCTCCATCCATCCTCGCCTCAATACAGTGCAGTCGCCCTGTCCCCTTTGCAGAAAAGCATCCCCAAACCATGATGCTTCCACCTCCGTGTTTCACTGTAGGGATGGTGTTCTGGGGTTTGTACTCTTCCTTCATTTTCCTCCAAACACAGAGTTTAGACCATAAAGCTCTATTTTCGTCTCATCTGACCACATTACCATCTCCCACACCTCATCTGGATCATCTATATGGTCATAGGCAAACTTCAGACGGGCTGGACATGTGCTGGCTTAAGCAGGGGGACCTTGTGTGCACTGCAGGATTTTAAGCCATGACGGCACAATGTATTACTAATAGTTTTTTTTTGAAACAGTGGTTCCAGCTTGCTGCAGGTCATTGACCAGGTCCTGCAGAGTAGTTTTGGGGTCTTTCTTTACCTTCCTCACTATCAGTGCAACCCCACGAGGTGAGATCTTGCAGGGAGCTCCAGACCGAGGGAGGTTGACTGTTATCTTTGTCTTCTTCCATTTTCTAATTATTGTGCCTACAGGTGTTGTCTTCTCATTAACCTGTTTGCCGATCTTCCTGTAGCCCATTCCAGCCTTGTGCAGGGCTATAATTTTGTCCCTGATGTCCTTGCACAGCTCTCTGGTCTTGGCCATTGTGGTGAGGTTGGAGTTTGTTTGTGTGTGAGTGTGGACAGGTGTCTTTTTATTCTATTTAGTTCAAACAGGTGCAGGTAATACAGGTAAAGAGTGGAGAACAGGAGGGCCTCTTAAAGAGCAACTAACAGGTCTGTGAGAGCCAGAATTCGTACTGTTTGGTAAGGTATCAAATACTTATTTCCTGCAATAAAATGCAAATTAATCATTTAAAAGTCATTCAGTATGATTTTCTGGATTTTGTTTTTAGATTCCATCACTCACACTTGAATAGCACCTATGATAAAAATTACAGATTTCTACATGCATTGCAAGTGTGAAAACCAGCAAAATCGGCAGTGTATCAAATACTTGTTCTCCTCACTGTAAAATAGCAAAAACATTTATTTTTTGCTGCAGATGTTAAGGTTAGGATTAAGTTCAGTTAGGTATAGAACATAATTTTCACATATACGTAGTTAATTATAATAATACATATGTGACACTTGTGTAACACCAAGTGTGTGTGTGCATATATTTATTTACCTGATACTGAGAGTCCTTGAACATTTCCCTGCCCGTCACGTTGCTAAGATTGTCCGTCTTCAGTCCGCTCATCTGCTCCACCAGGTAATCATCCTTATTATTTGTCCTGAGAAGCAAAATACACAAGCAAATTTCACATTAGACGAATCACCCACACAGAAAATGACCCACATGCCAACTTTTGTCAATCGCTGCCTTGTTTTGATTTACCATGTGCTTCTTTGTTTTGGTCCCCGTTTTCACGCCCCCTCGTATAGTTTTCTGCCACAAACATCCACCTCGTGATCTCTCCGCATTACAAGCATCATGAATATTTTGGTATAGCATAGCGGATTGTGTAGTGTAGTTGGTATCAATGTTGCTTCTACTCTGGGGAACGGTGTGGTACATTCTACCAACAGAGTCCTCCTCACACTACCTCACACCTCTGGAATGTGACTGAAATGGTTTGTCACTCTAGATTGTGCCTTGTTGCTGTAACACTGCAAATACTGCAAAATAAAGAACTAATCTTATAAGAGTGTCTGCTAAATGCATAAATCTAAATGAAAATGATCATCTTTTCCATATACATGTGACACGTCACCACTATTTAATTGCTGGTGTAAGCTTGATATTATAGGATTAACTGGGTAGTAGTAGTTAGGGACTGTCTAAAATTTAAATAAGGAGAATGAATGTACTTCAGTATAGCACTTACAGGGAAGTTCTGATTTAAAACCATGTGTGCTACTTTAAAACATTGAGAAAGTGTGAAGTGCTCACCAATACTCACCATTGCACCTTAAGGTTGATGAAGACGAGGAGCTGTCTCCTCCCCTGGCACGTGTCACACGCCTGAGAGCCCTGCCCACTGCACTTAATGCAGCTGAGAACAATGCAACCAGGTCAAATTAAAGTACACCAACACTCTGAATGGCTAATCAGATGAGATCATCTTAGTCCTCAAGTCACTGAAATACACATGCAAGGATTCCATAGAAAATATGGGGACTAATGTGATTTGATCATTACTTCCTCGGTTGTAAATATAGCTTCAGATTAAACCAGCTGGTTGTAGATGCACAAATTTAAAAACGCTGAGGGAAACTAGACACTGACAGAATCTAAACACTGATGGAAACTAGACAGCCAGAGCAGGAGCCTTACCTGTCCCTACCACGGCCATTGCAGTGTGAGCAGCGATCGTTACCAAGGCGGAAACCAGAGCCATTACACACCCAGCACACTTTCTGTTAACGGATCAGTTTAGAAAATTCTAATACCTTTAAAGCAACATTTAATGACCCTTTAATTACCCTATACTGTGTGCAAGTGAAATCGCAAAGCAATCAGTAAAACTACAATAAATGCAACGCTGTAAAACTAAAACTTCATAAATAAAAACCTGAACTTTAATTTAAGCCTATAGTAGACAGATTTATTTTAATTACCGATAGTAGATTCTATTTATAGTAGTAAATAAAACATATATATATAGGGATATATATACTATATACAGAGAACTATATGTCATCTATAAACTTGCATAAACATGAGACGTGACTCACGCTGCCACAGCCAGAGCACTCTCTGCACGGCATCCTGCCCACTCCAAGACACACGTGGCAGTTCTGCAGGAGAAGATACAACAGTCCCACATGGGCGGAGTCATGCTGCCTTCATTTTACTTGCTAATTAACTCGTGTTTATAGTTTTTTTTCCAGTAATATGTAATACAGCTAATATATTCCCATTTCATCTGTGAACTTTAGGACCTGCTGCTGGATATGATGCTTCCTGATTTGTTATTAGCACTACTGTGTTTTTCCCCCTTTGGTCCTTCACCTTGACGGAGGAGGTGTAGGGTACTTTGATGTTCTGTGTGGAATCCTGGAATAAGTTGGATGCCTGAGCTGTTATGTTCCATGGGCCTGGCGCAGGCTGGATATTTGCATCCACAGCCTGACCTGAAACGCACAGAAGACATTCTCCATCACTCCTCCCTAACAGCCCAGCCGCCTTGTCATGTGAAGACAGTCAGGGCATTTTTACATTTCATCGATTCATGCGAGGATTATATATTTAGATCATCAACTTCACAAAGTTGCTAATATCCCTTCACACTTAGAAATGTATTGTAACTTTGCAATTATGTGGATGTTACAGTGAATCTTTCTTGGAAACATGACTAATACTGCCTCCTGGAGTTTCAACAATGCATAGCACTTGTCCAGTATAAGCACGTGTGCCTCATTTTTGTGCCATTTCATTCCCTTCCATAAATTCAAAGTTGTACTTTTTATTGTAGTGCACTATACATTTCATGATGGACTGCTCATGTACCCAATTTCAGAAATGATAAATCTACACTTTATGGGTCACTGTGTTTGTGTTATAAGGACAAGTGCTTTCAAACAAGACACACACTGCACGTTACCATTATATGGTTCCTGTTTCCACTCAGTAGATCTCGACTCTGTGAAGGTCTCCAAACGATACTAAGATGATCGTATTTGAAATTGAAAGAGGAGAAATAACAGAAATACCATAAAGGTCAAAAGGATAACCTGCAACTTACTGTTACTCACAAACGTAGTACATGCTGCTTCACTTTTTTGTACAACCATTTGGAGAAACACTGTAGTTCCAGTAACAGATTTTCAAGAGGAAGCATTCTTGTGTAATAAATGTTTCTGTCCATTCTGTAGTTTTTGTTTGTGTAATGCTTTATCGTAAATGCACAACACATGACAGGGTTCAGCAAAACATATGCATTTAGCTAAAGAACTGTTACGCACAATTCTAATTGTCTAATAACAAAACCGATCATGGTTACAGACTGCACTACCCATCTGAACTCCAGTTCCAACAATTCCTTGGGAAACATCTAGATATCTACATGTCTAGAATATAGACTGTTCTCTTCTGACTCACAGTAATCTTACTGTATTTAAACAGAGCTATGACTTTTTCCCAATACTGTGAAGTATTGCTTCTATCTAGTTTGCATATTGAGCGTTTTTCCTGGGTTGCTTTTCTGGTATTTTTTACTTTGTCTGTTATTTTGATTTGCTTTGTTCGGTTTTGCCCTTTAAGGATGTTGCTGCATTTTTGTAATTCTGGTTGCAATCTACAAATGTCTCCGACTTTGACTTGACACCCCGATCTTGTTTTGATAGCTTGGCACAGAATCTGACTTATGCTTGTCTCCACCTCCTAGTAATATTATATATTAATATTTTATATATTAATATTAATTACAAATATTAATCCGCAAGTGTATGAATTCAATTCCAACTGTACAAGTGGAAGGTGTGACATCAATTATCCTAACAAGCTAATGCTAACGTTCACCCGTTTTTGCTTTCAGGAAAAGGAGCGAAGCGTTGTGACATAAACGAAGATGACGGTGTCCTCACCCTGTAAGTGTTGAAAGCTTCCATGTTGGTAATGACTCCATCTCTGGCTGGACCGGTGCTGTAGCAGCATTTACTGGAAGCATAGCTCACAAAGGCCTCGCGTGCCGTGTCCTCTGTGATGGAGGGAATGCTGTAAAGAAAGATGGCGTCATGCAATTCAAAAAGTTGAGTATTTTGCTTGACTTGACCGTGTTTGAAAAGGCAATGCTTGTTGAGGGTGTGAGTGTCTTGTTGCAAGTGGGTGCTGAAGCGGCTGGCAGGGCGTATTTGTCTGAGTGAACACATGCTTACTGCCAGTTGTCCTGCACAGGGCCGTGTTCTGGTACAGGCATGGGCAGTGTTGGTATTGGTGGAGGAAGGAACCCACCTGCAATGAGGAGAGAGAGAGAGAGAGAGAGAGAGAGAGAGAGAGAGAGAGAGAGAGAGAGAGAGAGAGAGAGAGAGAGAGAGAGAGAGAGAGAGAGAGAGAGAGAGAGAGATCAGCTACTATCTTCCTAGGGAGATATCCATCTGAAATCCTTTAGATACCATCAACTACCAAATAAAGTATTTAAGGTATTTTTAATGGATATGATATTAAAAAGATGGGTGACGTACTATTACACAAATGAATTAAAAATTAGTTTTTGCTAGCCTTTTAAAGCCTTTAGTCAATTGACAATTCAGCTGGTAAAAATAATTTTATGTACATAAAATGCCATTCATTATTATAATACATTTATTAGGGCAATTATTGCCTTAATAATAATTACAACAACAACAACAACAACAACAACAGGTTTGTGCGCACACCTCCTCCACCAGCGACCGTGCCCTCGTAGCCCGGTACGTTGTCGAACATATTGGCCGGCGGCGCTGAGGGGGCCTGTGAATTTGCTGCTGAACCAGAGATCATGGCTGAAACAATCCAGGCAGACCGGTTAGAGCAGGACAACCCATCCCTGGCCAAAAGTTGGATTAAAAACTAAACCTTCTTATAAAAATGTTCTACAGAAACACAAATGCTCTGCTCTCCTGTCTTTTTCTGTTCATTATTTAGATAAATAAAATGTTAATAAATTTCCAGCACATTTTGGAGTATTTGTGTTTAAATGTTAAGACAACCAACAAGTTGTACACAACACACCCTTTTTCAGTTCTGGCACGATGCCCATTTTCAATAGGACTCCTTTTCCTTAGGAATAGGAATATTTTCCTAATCCTTTCCCTTGTAACTAAAGCTACATGGAATTTCCCATAACTCCCAAAAATCCCAAAAATCAAAATGCAAGTAGAAAGACAACCTAATTGTCTAATAAGATAAAAAAAATCTGATCACTTACCCTTCTGTCTTTAGGCAGCTCTTGGAAATTTAAATGAATATGGAGAGTAATACTGTAGCGTATTCCAATGTATTCCGGGTTTCTACCTGATTTACTAGCCGACGCTTTTCAGCAGGTAGTAAAAGGGTAGTGGGCGTGGCCTGAATTCTACGTCTTGGTCGCGTGCACTCCTTATGGTCCTTTTTAGACTAGTGAATGAAATCCTGCTAACACCTGCTTTTGCCCACTGGAATCATTCTGTAGCAAACACTGGTAACCGCGGGTTGCGTGTTTGAACTTGTTTCTATATTGAGTAGTGGCTTATTTGAGTTTACTTCCTATTTTGTCGTGTTGAATGATTCGGCCACAACCCCGTTCACTCTGCCCCGCCCTTTCGCGTATGCGCACAGGTGTCAGTTATTCAATGAGACGAATCAATACCGCGTGACTCTTTCTTTGTTTAAAAAGTATCTTCGTTTTGCCTTCTCTGATAATACGCTTGTTCTGTTGAGCAGCAACTCGCCTTGGTGGTCAGCGAGAATTGCTACAATATATAACATTTATGTTAATACTATAAAATTCAATTGTATGTGTCCATACACACTACATATTTAATAGTCTGTGTGCTGTATTTACTACAGATTGTAAATGCATGCTTGTCATCGGATAATCTAGGGAAAGTGGATTGAGCCGTAATCTGGTTGGCTCACATCACAGCAACAAATAAGAACGGAAACCGCAGCCTCGCGCGCACGAGATTACGATCTCGTCTGCCATCTGACGGACGTCGGACAAAAAAACCGACCGGTCGTACGCAGCGCCGCCTAGCCTAATAATCTTCGTAATATGCAACGTATTCGGTTTTTTTTATTCACTTCATTTCGTTGAGTGACTTCAGAGTTTAAAAGGAAACCTTGTTATATAGGTTATAGGTAACGCAGTAGGTAATAGCGCCTTTTTTTTAAGTCGCTTCCCACACATCTCGCGAGATCTGGTAGTTCCTCTATGAATATTGCGCGTAGGAATGTATGAGTCTCTTCAGCGCAGGAGTTCTCAAACACACTAGATCAAAATACCATTACGTAAGGTGGTGAAACTGTCACTAAATGTTTGTACAGCAAATGGAATATACACTGGAAGTCTTTAAGTAAAAAAATGACTAAAGCTAACGATCGAGAAATAAGTAACAGATCTAAGAAAAGAACATGCTGAATTAAATATCTACATAATATAGGTGAAGGACATAGCCTACCTGTCCCCCCCGTTGCTGAAGGCGCGTACCCAGTGTTGGCAGTGCCGTAGTTGGACCCATAATTACTTTAAAGGTGAAAATAGCTAAATTAATCTTCTAAACATTAACTCAAATATACTGTATTGAGGAACGAAGATACAGCGAATGTTGAATTTACCTTACAATCGGCGTTTTCTCCATATCAACAAGTCGACTTCAAAACCCCGTTTGTGTCGAGTTTACAGCTCTGATACACTTACAACTTCCCGTTAACGCAGTAACGTATCATGTGATTACACATAGTTCATATCTTCGGTGTAAAGTGAGTGGGACAGATGTGCTTCCTGAGCTTAAACCTCTACGACGTATTTTGTTTTGTTAAGATTAGCTTGTATATACGGGGCATTTGCTTCCTTAGCATGCTAGTGTAAACTTTCAAGATCACTTTCGTTTTTAATCCAGTCTACGTATCTCGTACACTAAATGTCATCATGCTCCCTTCAGTGACCCGTGGAGTGTACCACTGCTCAGAATGGAATAATTTAAGGAAACATATTGGGAATATATTTATATTATAAAAAAAAATCTTTGGAGATCCTCTAAATGATGACTGCAGACAAAATAAGTTATTTTGAAGGCATGGCAATACGCGTGTTGTCCCCCATAGAGAAACACACAAATCAGCATTCGTGTAGAATTAGTGTTGTTTACATGTTGTCTTGTAAATAATGCCGTTGGTTTTGTTGTGAGCCAAGCGTCTCCACCCACTGAGGTAATAGGATGTGCCAAGAATCTGGCAGAGACTGCTGGCAAAGTGACCCCCCCTGCAGAACAGGCCTATGGAATCTGTGCAGTTAGCTGAGGTTCATGTTCCAGCCAGCTATGTGCCACTGATACCACACAAACCTTTGCAGGAAGTGACCACTTTGCATTTGCTTGATTTCACCGCATTCATGGGGATGTTTGTCACTTAGGCAACTTCACATTGCCCATATAAGCAGCATACAGTACCTGTCTGCTAGGTATGCGGCTTTCAGTGTGTTCCTTATTCTCTCTCCAGGAATGTGTCTTGATAAAATCTTAAGTTCCTCTGGCCTCTAAGTGGAGATTTTGAGTGGATGAAAGTATCAGAAACTATTCTTTAGCATATTTGATTAAGACTTTTATCCACAGCATACAATTTCTCATACATTTGACCATAAACACGCTGGACATGATCCAAATTACAAATAAACTGATCTCTAAAATATTACTGTCACAAGCTGCACCCCTCCATATTAATCTTAGTAGTCATACTAGTAGACAGTGTGGTGTAATTAACCTATGTGTAGAGTGGAGTCACATGAGAGGTGTGAAAAGGACAGCAACACTGGCTACAAACAGGAACTACAGAACAGCAAAAGGTGTCAAGCTCTACCTGTCATGTACTGTCCTATCAGTCTAAGGCTTTTATCAGTCTTACTGTCCTCTGTCTCTCATTAGCCAACTGCACATGTGCATATCACATCAATCTCTAATAGTCACTTTGGTTTATTAATGGTGGCGTTAAAGCACATGGTTTTGCTGATAATTAAAAACCTGGCTGCTCTGATTCCTATAGGGCCTCTGACTTTAGCATTGTACTCAGCTGAACTGTTGGAGTAGAATGATGTTAGAAAATGTGTGTCAGCTAAATGCATAACAATTTTGAAGTAGTATCTTTGGATATTTAAACTTTAATTGGTTACTTGCAGTTTGCAGTCTTTGACCTTTGACTCCACTTCAAAAGGCAGAGACTACGTTTGACACCAGCTCCACTGTTGGAAACACTCTTGAAACTCATAAAAGGCTGCATATTATTTCTCTATAAACTGAGAAAGTTGCCACCAGTTAATTCATTTTACATTGATAAGTAAGTAATATTAAAGGAAGTTGGTTGATATAAAAAAAACAGACAAACCCATCTCAGATAAATGCTCTCATTAACAAGCAAATTCACCCACAAATTTGAGGATATTTATGCATAAAATCAATCTAGTTAAAATTTGATCATATAATGTAACACTTAAATAAATTTTAGTACAAGTTTAATACAGTATGTTTCTGAAGGCTTAACTTTTCTCAGATTAACATTATTATTACTTCTACACTGAAAGTAAAAAAAATTAAACATTTGTGTACTGCTGCCACACTGTACTCCACACTAACATGCTAATATCATAATAGAGTTTTTCATGTTTAGTTAAACTAATGTTAATGAAGGATTCTCTGCTGTGTTGCAACCTGCAGTAGAGGAGGTCGGCTGTGAGCTGTGGGCTCTGGAAGGGACATCTCCTGTGGTTCTGCCAGACTGGATCTCTGCGGATAGAAGCTACATTCCATCTGCCTTCTGTGCTCCCGGCCAGAAACATACACACACACACACACACACACACACACACACACACACACACACACACACACACACACACACACACACACACACACATGCATTGCCCACCAGTACTTTGAACAGCATCAGTTTGTTGATTTGTTTGCGGTGGCACTGTTCCTCAGGCAGTTCTGTGACGTGACTACACAAAGGTTGATGGAACGAGACGTTGCTCCTGTCACCCGACTGTGAGACGCGCTCCCGGGGACCCAGAGGACACCTGACCAGGAATGAAAACAAAACTGCAGAGAAAGAAAGGAATTGAGAAGGCAGAGGAGAAGACGCACGAAGACAGAGTGACAGAGAGCCCTGGTGAGAGCGCGTGGTCGGAGAGATGCCGGCTTGCTCCTGCTAGGACTTGGGCTGAGAGCAGCCTGTGAGGAGACAAGAGGAAAAGTGAGTGACAGAGCTTGAGGAAGGAGCGGAGGAGAAGAAAGTTGAGATGTGGCGCATGAGTTGCAGCATCAATCCCAAACGCCTCCCTGATGGAGTTCCCCCCTCCGTCAGCTCTGTGAAGAAGGGATCAGTTGGACTGAAGGGGAAGAGGAGAGTGTTCTTCTCTCTGCGCTGCCGCATGGGAATCATAAAAGGAAGAGTGAAAGGTAATGTGTGTGTGTGTGTGTGTGTGTGTGTGTGTGTGTGTGTGTGTGTGTGTGTGTGTGTGTGTGTGTGTGTGATGTGAAAGGAGAACTTGTGATTGATTGTCTGACAAGTGATATAGTGTAATTATTGTCAGAAATATGTTTGTTCTGTGTATGTGAGTGTGGTGGGCAGGGTAGATGAGAAAATGAGATTGTTTATTGTGAGTGCCTTGATGTATATGCTTTGTAAGGAATGTACATACTTTATACTGACAATAAGGTATGCTTGTAGTTCTCAGAAGAGGACCTGATCTGTAATAGTAAGATCGATCCACTAGAGAGTGCTGTAGTATCAAAATCTCTCAAAACCATCCACAGCAATTTTTAGGCTTAAAAGATACAAATTCTTGAAATATTTTAATTTATCATAAATTTAAAAAACATTTAAATGTCTAGCTGACATGTCTGTCTCACACACACACACACACACACACACACACACACACACACACAAATATATCTGATCAGATGGGGGACATGGTCACCATGGAAGCAGTGGAGCCACGGCAGGATGGCAGGATAAGCCTCTCCATGGAATGTACCACTGACAGGGGTGGCTGACGTAAGACAATCTCACCGGTGGCTGGAAGAGGCAGGACTGAAGGATGGCAGAGGCACTAATCACGGCAGCACAGTACTAAGCACTAAGCACTAGGCCAGTCGAAGCAGAGGTGTGTCACACCAGAGAAGACCCAACATGCAGAATGTGCAAATCCAGCACCTAGTACACAATCTGGATGCTGGATGCAAGATTTTGGCAGTGAAAGCACACGGTCAGAGACACAACCATGTGGTAAGGATCAAACTCAAGGCTAAGATCCTGTGGGGCCTCCAGATAGATTAAGGGGGCAGTGTTGATCCAGTCAGATATCATGAAGGTAGACAGGATGCAGTAAACAGTAGTGGTAATCAATACGCCCGTCCCAAGTGATGGACATATCCAAAGAACAGAATATGAGAAGCTTTAGGGGACTGAAAGAAGTGTGTTAGGTTCCCACCAAGGTTGTCCCACTGGTGACGCGGACACCTGTATCTGTGGCTCCTAAGCTGGAGGAGTTACTCATCTCAGAATCAACTACAGCAGTCTCAGTCCAGAAGAACACAGTCCTAGGAACAGTAAAATACCCTCAAACTCCCAGGGCTGTGTTAGAAGACTCAAGTGTGACGTGTGTGTGTGCGTGCTATTGTGCAAGGGAAATGCAAGAGTCTGGTGCAAGTGACAAATGGAAAGACAGGTGTGAGAATCCCCCCCCCCAAACACACACACACACACACACACACACGCACACATACACACGCACACGCACACTCACAGACAGACAGGCGAGGTTTAAGCCAGTTGCCCTCAGTAAGTGAAAGATCCTTCTAAGCAATGAAACATGAGATCAGCCCCTCCCAGACCATCTTGGGGCAGAGTAGAGTCGCTGCAGTTCTTTAGGAGTGCAGAAAATGTGACTTGCTCCCAGACATTTCTCTTTGTACTCTAGTGGACTTTGATTGGTGGTGGTAAGACAACTACAAACCTGAATTACATGTCCATATTCTTTCAAGGGGAGACAAAGTGGAAGTGAAAATACACTACCCATCCAACAAACCATTAAGCTATGAAGAATGAACTTGCGTTTCATTGTAAAATCTACATGTGTTAATAACTTGATTCTGGGATCTGTTGCTATGTGTGGATGTGGTAGGGACTGACACAGTCAGTGATCATATGAACAGTATATCTGCACACACTTTAGAAATGTGGTGGTAACGTCATTGCCTGTGGGAGAGAGGGAGAGTGTGTGTGTTAGGTTGGAAATGAGGAAGTGTTTGTATGTGACAGTTTTGCTAGTGGCACTTGGGGGTTGAGACTATGCCAAAACACAGGAGGGGGGTCTTTGTGCTGGTGTGTGTGTATGTGTGTGTGTGTGTGTGTGTGTGTGTGTGTGTGTGTTTGGTATAGCACAGTAAAGATGTGACTACAACTGTCAGGGAGCAACTCAGCACACTCTATATATGTGTGTGTGTGTGTGAACAGAGATGATTAATAGGGCAGAGCAGGAGGGAAAGAAACAATCGTGAAGACTTTGCAATCTGAGGAAGAGAGGGAGGAGCACACAGTAAAGAGGCAGGGGGAACATCAGGGACAGAACCCGTTCCCTTGCCCCAGGTCTTGGATGTCCTGCGAGGCTCACAGGAGCGCTCTTTTCTGCCCAGGCTGCAAGAGTGCTATGGCTGGACCCTGTCCTTCCTGTGTCCTTCCTTCCTATACACGGGGCAGCTAGCGTGGCTTCAGGCTCGGAGCTTAACGGCCGAAGCCCCCTTTTTGGATGCTAAAGTTTGAAGACGGAGGAACGAACAGACTGCGGCCAGCCGGTTTCAGGGTTCTGCAGCTGGTGGTGTGGATAGTCTATGCCTGTTGTGGATGCTAAAGTTTGGGGTTGCAGTGTGGACATTTGGATGCTGAGTTTGGATATTTGGTGCAGGAAAATCTCTACACAAAGGACACTATTATGTAGTGATGTAAAGATGGGAAATCTGAGAGATATTGGCACTTTGGACAGAAAAAACACATACACATATATGTGCTTGGTTACATACACACTTACTAACTCACATACACACAGACGTTCACCAAGAACAGGTTCTTTGGCACTGTGAATATTCCCTCTTTTCAATAGGATCCTTATTCAGAACAGGATGGTACAGCTGAGGGCACACAAGCCTTACGGGCCACTGTAGAAACTTACGTCTTCCTTCCTAGGAAAATTATTTACTTTAAACCGGATTGCTACAAGAACCTTGGCTAGGAGTGTACCGGATCAGAGCCATTGGAACTGCTGTGACTTGAACATTACCCAATGAATACAGAAAAATTCCATAATGCTGAGTTGTTGAGCAGTATAGAAAAGTTTGATACTGGTGTAGGTTTAAACGTTTTTCATATTTTGGGTCGAGGAGTTATGGAGACGTGACATTGCTACCATGCTGTGTGGTTTGCGAAGAGAAGGTCGCTGTGGTAAGTGATTTACACCCAAGGATCCATTTCTACCTATCTGTGGGTGCTGGCCAGTAGAGCCCTGTAACATTGGAGACTTTGTGCGTTATTGTGACCTTTTCATTTCTAATGTCAGTCAACTCATAGCTGTCCAGGAGTCAGCTTATCGTAAATATGGGAAAGAGTTATTGTTAACAGAATAGTCTTGTGGCAATGTTGGTTTTTGAAAACAGGATGAGCAGTATGATTGATAACACTGCACTAATAAACGTGCATGTATATATATATGTGTGTGTGTGTGTGTGGGCCAAAGACTTGTAGGCACATATGTAAATGGGTGTTCAGTGCAGTGATCTGAGATAGCAATGACAACCAGGTCTTGTGTGAGCTCTATAAATAATTGTCTGAAAATAGGCTGCACGCTTCTGCCAGTATTGTTGGAACAGGGGGTATTTAACCTACATCAGTAATGGTGTCACCATAGGCAGGGCTGATGGAGTGGCACACTCTAAATTACTTTCCCACTTTTTAATTGACTTGGAAATGAGTTTTGTTGGTTCACCCAAGAATGAAGTTTACTTTTTTTAATATAAGGCATACATTTCACAAGAGTTTCAGAAACGCTCTTGTTTCAGGTTTTGCCTTATTACCTTCAAATGTGTAAGCAGACTGGATATTCTCGGGGAAGTTACTAATTATGCTATTAAAAATTGACAATTTACTTTTTTTGGATAAATCAAATTCAGTACAATGTGGATTTATTGCTTGAACCTCTGATATTTGTCTGCCTTTATACATTTTTTATTTGACATATTGCTTAGATATTATCAAAAAATGTTTGCCATTTGTATTTAAGGAGAAAGTCAGGAGGTCATCATGCTTTACCTGTAGTTACTTGTGTGCTTGTGTGTGTGTGTTGTTTTATGATCAAAGATGATGGCCCATACTCAAAAGGCAGCAAGGATTCGTCAGCGGGTGACAGCAATGTGGCCTCAAAGAGATGCAGCATCGGAGGTAATCCTGCATCAGACGTCTCCTTCACGCTCCATCCTGTGACTGATTCATGCCAACTGTGCACACGCTGACCTGGCTGACAGGTGTAGCAAACACACACACACACACAACTACACACGCACACACCAGAGACACAGTGACAGTCTTGTGTACTGAAGTGACCAGACAGCTTGTCTAGACTTGTGCTGATTCTGAACTTCTGTGTTCGGTGAACTCAGCACCCTTGTGATCATCTCTATCAATCATGCCTGCACACCAAAACACACGCACGCGCACACACGCACACACACACACACACACACACACACACACACACACACACACACACACACACACACACACACACACACACACACACACACACACACAGAGTTTCTCTTTCTTTACCTTTCTCACACTCTTGTCTTGTTTAGAAATGTATATAACAAAACTGGTTTGTAGTTCAGTATTTGCTTTGATATTAGACACTTGGTAAACATCTGATTTTTACATACCTTGCATGCCATTGCCATGTGGAGGTCACTTGTCTCTGCTCTGTTTGAAACTGGACAGGAATAACCTGTAAATTAAACAGGGGCTATTTTGGGTAGTGGGATTTAGACATGCTAGACAATGGCGTAACTCTGAGGGCGTTTTGGAACGATTGCGAGGCGGATGAATATACTGAGAAGAGCAAGATCTATTAAGAGCATATCCACAAGAAGAGTTGTTATTATAATCCAGGGTCTTCAAAACACACAGAATTATAAGGCATGATGAACAATGAACACACAGAATGAACGCAATGCAAAAGACAAAAACAGACACTCACAACAGGGGTGAAACAAAGACCCTCCAAGAGTAACTGAAAACACAGGGTATTTAAATACTACAATAACAAGGAACTATACTAGGAACCCAGGAAACCAATGAAGAGTTACAAACATCAAAGGCGTGACAACCGAAATGACAACACAAGCACATGGAACACAAAAACAAAGACTGACAGTTGGGGGGCGGAGGCAGACGTGACAAAAGAAATATGTTTTGAATGACAATTAAGATAATTTCAATGTGATTTATAGTGCTTTTCCCATTCCACATTAACATTCATTAATATTCATCAATATTTATTCAATATGCAGAACTGGAAACATTACACAGTCCAATTCTGCAGCCCTAAATGATAAAAACACACAGTCATCACCATTTACATGTTATCTGCTAGCAGCACACTCTCTCTTGAGGTACACTTGCTTAACTGGAGTAAGGCAGTCAGCTTGAGCCTTTATGGAGGTGTTACAGGGGGTGTAAAAAAAGACTTTTATGCATTTTAATGATGTTGAGTCTTCCAATGAAATTCAAAAGCTCTTACTTTACGTTTGTGATCTTTTGTTTATACCATTACTGACAGCCTCGTTTTCTGCTCTGTAAATGTCATCTGTAATATATATTTAATGTATTCAGTAGTAATAAGAAGGTTTTCAGCTATGATGCATCTAAGAAGACTTTAGAAATTTAAATATCCTATTGTTGAAATGCTAAATTAACATTTACATTTGTAACATTTAGCAGAGACCTTTGACATTTACCTCTTTGTTTTGTCCAAATTGATTGACCTTTACCAGCTACACATACATCGCTCAACCTGGGTGTAGCCAGCATTCCCAGTTATTAGCTGGGTAGAGATATAGCTTGGACCCCAGAACCAATAAAAACCCTGTTCAAGTTTAGCTTAAAAATGATTCTCTAAAACTCCCAACGCAATATCTTTTCCTGCCTTTTTGACTTGTCATTGTCATTAAGAACAGAGACCAACATAATAGCCTGGAGTAGGTTTGGTACATCAGTTAGAATTATAAAAAATCCTGTTAGTGTTTTGTCAGTGTGCTGTTAGTCTGACATTGTGTTGCTTTACCAGATCATTTGGTTCTGTTCAAAAGGAGCGAACAGCTGTTAGGTGCTCTAAATTAGCACAGTCTAGGTTCTACCAGTCTCTTTATCAGCACCTATGCTATTCTAAACGCTCTCTGTGCTGTTCTGACTGTTCTCTGTACTGTTCTGACAGCTCTCTGTGTTGTTCTGACAGTTCTCTGTGCTGTTCTGACTGTTCTCTGTGCTGTTCTGACTGTTCTCTGTACTGTTCTGACAGCTCTCTGTGTTGTTCTGACAGTTCTCTGTGCTGTTCTGACTGTTCTCTGTGCTGTTCTGACTGTTCTCTGTACTGTTCTGACAGCTCTCTGTGTTGTTCTGACTGTTCTCTGTGCTGTTCTGACTGCTCTGTGTGTGTCTGTGCAGAAGAGCAGAGAGGGCTGACCACAGTAGAGCTAATTAAGAGGGAGGGCTGTAGTCTTGGCCTCACCATCTCCGGAGGCTCGGACAAAGACAGCAAGCCTAGAGTATCAAACCTAAGACCTGGGGGCCTGGCAGCCAGGTAAGACCCTGCTCTTTCACACACACACACACACACACACACACACACACACACACACACGTGTGTGTGTGTGCAAGCCATCAAATGACTCAATTCATCCCCTCATTTAATTTTCTTCTTCATTCTACTATACTGTACTAATTGTACTGAATTAGCCGGTAAATACACTATATTGCCAAATGGATTCGCTCACCCATTCAGATTATCAGAATCAGGTGTTCCAATCACTTACAATGACCACAGGTGTATAAGATTAAGCACCTAGGCATGCAGACTGATTTTTACAAACATTTGTGAAAGAATGGGTTGCTCAGTAGTTCAGTGAATTCCAGTGTGGAACTGTGATAGGATGCCACCTGTGCATCAAATCCATTCCACATAAACTGTCAGCTGTATTATAAGAAAATGGAAGTGTTTGGGAATGACAGAAACTCAGCCACGAAGTGGCATAGTGCGAACAGGTCGCCAATTTTCTGCAGTCAATCACTACAGACATCCAAACTTCATGTGGCCTTCAGATTAGCTCAAGAATAGTGCGCAGAGAGCTTCATGGTATATGTTTCCATGGTCGAGCAGCTGTATCCAAGCCATACAACACCAATTACAATGCAAAGTGCCGGAAGCAGTGGTATAAAACACGCCGTTACTGGACTCCATCTGGCAATCTGATGGACGAGTCTGGGTTTGGCGGTTGCCAGGAGAACGGTACTTGTCTGACTGCATTGTGCCAAGTATAAAGTTTGGTGTAGGGGGGATAATGGTGTGGGGATGTTTTTCAGGAGTTGGGCTTGGCCCCTTAGTTCCAGTGAAAGGAACTCTGAATGCTTCAGCATACCAAGACATTTTGGACTCACAACTTTGTGGGAACAGTTTGGAGCTGGTCCCTTCCTCTTCCATCATGACTGTGCACCAGTGCACAAAGCAAGGTTCATAAAGACATGGCAGAGTCTGGTGTGGATGAACTTGACTGGCCTGCACAGTCCTGACTTCAATGTGATAGAACACCTTTGGCATGAATTACAGCAGAGACTGAGAGCCAGGCCTTCTCATCCAACATCATTATGTGACCTCACAAATGCACTTCTTTAAGAATGGTCAAAAATCCCCATGAACACACTCCTAAACCTTGTGGACAGCCTTCCCAGAAGAGTTGAAGCTGTTCTAGCTGCAAAGGATGGACCAACGTCATATTGAACCCTATGGATTAGGAATATGACTTAATTAGGATGTCACTTAATTAGGAATATCACTTAATTAGGATGTCACTTAAGCTCATATGTGAGTCAAGGAAGGTGAGCGAATACTTATGGCAATATAGTGTATGTGCATATAGATGCGGTTAACTTTAACTGCATAGAATATATATATTTCTGAACATATATATGTAGCTCCAGGTGTTGTTTCTTTATGAGTGTGTGTTATTTGAATGTGTGTGTGTGTGTGAGAAACCCCAGTGCTGCCCTGAGAGCACGATGAAAGTGACAAGTATTAAGTGTGTGTGTGTGTGTTAAAGAGTCTAAATAAATGTTTCCTAAGGCATAAATAGGTGTGCACCTGAATCCAGATGCTTCTGTATTATATATTTAGGGTTCACACACACATAGTGTGGGAACCCTATTGTAATTGTTAGGATTTTTAGGGTTCACACACACATAGTGTGGGAACCCTATTGTAATTGCTGGTATTTTTCTTATTTTTCTTATTCTTTTGCCCATTTTTTGACATAAAATGCATCGTGCAGCCTAGACCGTAATGCCTAGAAAACCCAATCTTGGCAAAAAGGTTCAGTTACCTCCAAGGACCAGATTCCCATACAGGGACCCCAAATTGGCCTGATGGTGGCGCTATAGCAGACCATATTGACTTTTTGTCCATATCTCCTACACCGTAGGTCCTAGAACCAAAATTCCAGTTCCTATGCATTCCTTGACTAAATTCAATAGGACAATTAATATACAACCATTAAGCTCCGCCCACTTAGATTTCGAGTTAATTTGCATAATGTGCAAAATCACACACATCTTTGAGCGCGAACTAGTCCCTGGATTTTTCACATACGTGCACATATGTGGTATCAAAACGTTCAGAAGAGTCTGAACTTTAAAATGTATCCAACAAAAATGCTAATTTCTTCACTACCTAGTCAGTATAAGCCAATCAAATGAGGGGGTGTAAATTCAATAGTAAATTTTGCACATATGGAACTCTAACTTAAGAAAACTTGCATGTAATGAGATGGCACTTCACAGACAGCTTCCGTGTGAGGGTCTGGGGCAGCTCGCAGTGGTTGCCATACCTCACCTGCTAGGGGGCGCTATAACATGCAAAAATTTGCCCCATGCACTCAGATTGGCCGATCCACATGAAACTTGACAGACATCATCTATGGGCCTCTGGAAACCAGGTCCTAAAGCAGACATGCCATACTTCCAAAATGGCTGACGTAATCGGCCAATCAGTGATCGGCACGCGTTTGACAGGCTTACCATTGGTCGATCTGCACGAAACCTCTTGGGTGTGGACAAGTGCACGCCCCCTATGACATAATCCAGCCGGGTGTCGATTGGCCACTGGGGGGCGCTATTGCAAAAAAAGCAAGTGTATCCCCTACATAATTCCACTTGGGAACATGCAATTGGACTCTTTTGATTCCTTGCAGTAGTGCGAACAACTTTCCCATTACATGTCCTATTAAAAAATGCACAGTTTATTTACAGTTAATAATAGTTTGAAATCATCATTTTTCATACTCCTCCTAGGATTTTCATACTATCATGTCAAGCAAAGTCTTATAATACTCTACAGAGTGTGAAATCAAAAAACAATCCAAAGATTTTGAATTTGAGGACACTTATACCTGCTAAATATTTTTTTAATGGACAGCATCGATACATATAATATTCATATTCTTAAAGCTCTTTCATATTTTACCCAATTCTGACCAAAATGCACAAGCCCATTCAGAATCCCATCCTGAACAAATTTGTCAAGTTTCATCTAAATCGGTTATCGTATGGCTCTACAGTGCAGTATTATATACAATGCATAAGAATGCATGTAAAGTCCCTCTGTCACCTTCTCCTTCTCACACGCACGCAAGCTGAAACTCACACTCTCAGTCTCTCTCACACTCTCACCCACATTCCCCCTCCCATCTCTGTGCCCTAAGTAAACATTTCTCTGGCTACCTAGATCTCTCTGTGTCTATTAACCAGGCACACACACATACAGGCACAAGCAGGCCTTCCTATAGCATTCACAATGACACTTCCCTAGCCATACCCACCCATATCTCAGTGACTAACACATGCTCATACAAACTGATATTTGGCTTCTTTTTTGTCTCTCTCTCTCACACAAACACACAGACACACACACCTTTATACCTATATGTATGTATAGTTTCTATGTATACTTATGTATGTATGTATTAGTATATGTTGTCATAGTTTCAGTACATACACTACCACACACACACACACACACACACACACACACACACACACACACACACACACACACACTTCTACCTAAATGTATGTATAGTTTGTATGCATATCTGTCCAGTCATAACAGTCATGTCAGTCCAGTCATGTCAGTCATTTCAGTCCAGTCATATCAGTCATGTCAGTCCAGTCATGTCAGACATAAGTCATGTCAGTCATATCAGTCATGTCATTACAGTCATGCCAGTCATGTCACTCATTCCAGTTATGTCAGTCATATCAGTCATATTACTTTTGTTCATCATGCCAGTGATGTCATTTCAGTCATATCAGTTATGTCAGTCATGCCAGTCATGTCAGTCATGTAATGCCAGGCTTTGCAGACTACATTCATACTTTGAATACACGGGCAGTCATGTTAGGCGTGCAAGGTGTGCAAGGAGTGAATTAACAAAGCATAGTCTCTGGCACCCTCAATCTCTCTCTGTCTGTAATATACAGACCCAATCATGTATAGACACAATATAGGCCTTCCTATATTGTTCACATAGATGCAGCCCTAGCCAGATGTGCTATTTCTGTGTCTCCCTTTCTGACACACGCAGATGTCATCACACACTATCTGTAGAGCACACACTGGCCAAACCCAAACAGCTTCTTTTCACTTTTAGGTCTAAAGGACCTTTTGGGCTTCCTTTTGCCTATTGAGGCCAAAATATGCCTATTTGTGTGTGAACCCGCCAATCGCCGCTTGCGGCTATATTTAGGGCTCCGAGCACCAAAGGTGCTGGAGGCCTATTGTAATTGTTAGGATTTTTCTCCTTATTATTATTATTATTCTTTTTCTGCCTTAAAACGGATCGCACAGCCCAAACCGTAAGGCCTACAGACTTGAAACTTGGTCAATAGGTAGTAGTCCCTCCCGCTACTCAGGCGCAAGACGCCAGCCAAATCCGCCCATAGGTGGCGCTACAGCGCACGCAAACGCATTCAAGTAAATTGCCAGTACCACGTATGTCCTAAATTAAAAATTTTTTCATATACATGTTCCTTGTCTCCAAACCTACCAAAAAGCCTCAAGAACCCATAAGCTCCGCCTACTTCGTTTTCGAGCTAATTTGCATAATATGCAAAATCGCACACATTTTTGAGAGCTAACTAGTCCCTGGATTTTTCACATACATGCACATATGTGGTATCAAAACGTTCAGAAGAGTCTGAACTTTAATAATCTTTAACAAAAAATGCACATTTCTGCACATGGGCGTGGCCACATGCCACACAAGTCAAGGGGCAAAAATTTCACCGCCAAAAATGCACATTTTCTGCTGTATCTCATGCATACTTTTACATATTCACACCAAATTTCATATACATGTACCTGTTGGGCGTCTACACCTGCCCATACATTTTGGCACACATTCACACCTAGGGGGCGCTATAACTGCCAAAAAACTCTCCTGCACACACCGATTGGCCAAATAACACGAAACTTGGTATGCATCATCTACATGCACCTCTGAGACAGGTCCTAGGTCTGCACCATCATATGTCCAATATGGCCGCCACCATCGACCAATTAGCTGTCAGTATACAATTTCACAAGCTTTACAAGCTTTACATATGTCAATTGACCTGAAACTCACATGGCATGTTCAGGTGCACACCCTCTAAGACATACTGGGGTATGATGGCAATTGCACCACTAGGTGGCGCTATACTAGAAACTCCTGAATTACGCCCACATAGTATGACATAAAACAACAAACTTGGACTCATATGATTCTACGTAGAATCCTTAACAACTTTGTAATTGCAAGTGCTTTACAAAAATGTACGGATTTTCATATATTATCAAATATGTATAATTTCCACTTTCCATACTACGCCTAGGATTTTCACTCCATCACCTCAAATCACACCTTGATATACTCTGCAGACTATGCAATGCAAATGTTGTGCAAAAAATCCTAAGATTTCCACAAATTTATATTTTTCATATGCATCACAATGGTACCATCATAACACATCAAATTCATATTTTAATAACTCCGCTATAGTATGTCCTATGTTTATGAAAATTGACATGCACATTCACATGACCATTGAGGTGATATGTGCCAAGTTTGAGCTAAATCCGTCCACAAATGACTCTACAGTGAATATTTTCAATTTCCATACTCAGCAGTGCAAGGAGCGGTAGAGAGCCTTTTGCAGGCACGCACGCTCTCATTCTCGCAGACGCAGAGTGCCCCTCTCATCCACTCCCCCCACACTCCCCCAACCTTCTAACACTTAACAACCCATGTCTCTGTCTCCCCCTCCCTCTCTCTATTTCACATGCACTCACTTCTCACACACGCAGAGTGCCCCTCTCATCCACTCCCCCCCACACTCCCCCAACCTTCTAACACTTAACAACCCATGGTCTCTGTCTCCCCCTCCCTCTCTCTATTTCACATGCACTCACAGAAAAAACAGGCCTCCCTATAAGCTTCACATACACACTGCCTTAGCCATGCCTACTCATACATTAGAGTAACACATATAAACACCTAATTCACACACACACACACACACACATACACCTACTTATGTGTATGCATCACAAATTGAGCACATACACTGTCATGTCAGACATGTGAGTTCACTGTGACAACTAAGACTGCCCATTATATGCAATCACTCACACACATACACAGCTCTAACTGATGAAAACAAACATTATCACACCAAACCCCTCTCTCTCTCTATTACACATGCACACACATGCACTGGCCTACCAATAGGTTTCACATACACACTGGCCTAGCCATATCTACTATGCCTTCGCCGCAGGCATGCAAGTCGGTACCTATGCCACTTGCGAGGAGCCCGCTCATTGCCGCTTGCGGCTATATTTCTTTCTTATTATTCTTTGTCCCATTTTTCGACCTAAAACGTATTGTGCAGCCTAGACCGTAATGCCTAGAAACCCCAAACTTGGCAAAAAGGTTCAGTTACCTCCAAGGATCAGATTCCCATACAGGGACCCAAATTGGCCTGATGGTGGCGCTATAGCGGACCATATTGACTTTTTGTCCATATCTCCTACACCGTAGGTCCTAGAACCAAAATTCCAGTTCCTATACATTCCTTGACTAAATTCAATAGGACAATTAATATACAACCATTAAGCTCCGCCCACTTAGATTTCGAGTTAATTTGCATAATGTGCAAAATCACACACATCTTTGAGCGCGAACTAGTCCCTGGATTTTTCACATACATGCACATATGTGGTATCAAAACGTTCAGAAGAGTCTGAACTTTAAAATGTATCCAACAAAAATGCTCATTTCTTCACTACCTAGTCAGTATAAGCCAATCAAATGAGGGGGCGTAAATTCAATAGTAAATTTTGCACATATGGAGCTCTAACTTAAGAAAACTTGCATGTAATGAGATGGCACTTCACAGACAGCTTCTGTGTGAGGGTCTGGGGCAGCTCGCAGAGGTTGCCATACCTCACCTGCTAGGGGGCGCTATAACATGCAAAAATTTGCCCCATGCACTCAGATTGGCCGATCCACATGAAACTTGACAGACATCATCTATGGGCCTCTGGAAACCAGGTCCTAAAGCAGACATGCCATACTTCCAAAATGGCTGACGTAATCGGCCAATCAGTGATCGGCACGCGTTTGACAGGCTTACCATTGGTCGATCTGCACGAAACCTCTTGGGTGTGGACAAGTGCACGCCCCCTATGACATAATCCAGCCGGGTGTCGATTGGCCACTGGGGGGCGCTATTGCAAAAAAAGCAAGTGTATCCCCTACATAATTCCACTTGGGAACATGCAATTGGACTCTTTTGATTCCTTGCAATAGTGCGAACAACTTTCCCATTACAAGTCCTATTAAAAAATGCACAGTTTATTTACAGTTAATAACAGTTTGAAATCATCACTTTTCATACTGCTCCTAGGATTTTCATACTATCATGTCAAGCAAAGTCTTATAATACTCTACAGAGTGTGAAATCAAAAAACAATCCAAAGATTTTGGATTTTAGTACACTTATACCTGCTAAATATTTTTTTAACGGACAGCATCGATACATATAATATTCATATTCTTGAAGCTCTTTCATATTTTATCCAATTCTGACCAAAATGCACAAGCCCATTCAGAATCCCATCCTGAACTAATTTGTCAAGTTTCATCTAAATCGGTTATCGTATGGCTCTACAGTGCAGTATTATATACAATGCATAAAAATGCATGTAAAGTCCCTCTGTCACCTTCTCCTTCTCGCACGCACGCAAGCTGAAACTCACACTCTCAGTCTCTCTCACACTCTCACCCACATTCCCCCTCCCATCTCTGTGCCCTAAGTAAACATTGCTCTGGCTACCTAGATCTCTCTGTGTCTATTAACCAGGCACACACACATACAGGCGCAAGCAGGCCTTCCTATAGCATTCACAATGACACTTCCCTAGCCATACCCACCCATATCCCAGTGACTAACACATGCTCATACAAACTGACATTTGGCTTCTTTTTTGTCTCTCTCTCACACAAACACACAGACACACACACCTTTATACCTATATGTATGTATAGTTTCTATGTATACTTATGTATGTATGTATTAGTATATGTTGTCATAGTTTGAATACATATACTAACACACACACACACACACACACACACACACACACACACACACACACACACACACACACACACACTTCTACCTAAATGTATGTATAGTTTGTATGCATATCTATAGTATATGTATAGTATATGTCAGTCATACCAGTGATGTCAGTCATATCAGACATGCCAGTCCAGTCATGTCAGTTATATCAGTCATGTCAGTGATGCCAGTCATGTTCTGCCAGTCATGTAAGCCATGTCATGCCAATCATTTCAGTCCAGTCATATCAGTCCTATCAGTCATGTCAGTCCAGTCATGTCAGTCAAATCTTCAAATCATTACAGTCATGCCAGTTATGTCAGTCATATCAGTCATGTTAATTTTGTTCGTCATGCCAGTGATGTCATTCCAGTCATGCCAGTCATATCAGTTATGTCAGTAATGCCAGTCATGTCAGTCATGCCAGGCTTTGCAGACTACATTCATACTTTGAATACACAGGCAGTCATGTTAGGCGTGCTACGTGTACAAGGAGTGAAATAACAAAGCATAGTCTCTGGCTCCCTCAATCTCTCTCTGTCAGTAATATAGAGGCCCAATCATGTATAGACAAGTGCAGGCCTTCCTATACTGTTCACATAGATGCAGCTCTAGCCAGATGTGCTATTTTTGTGTCTCCCTTTCTGACACACACAGATGTCATCACACTCTACATCTGTAGAGCACACACTGGCCAAACCCAAACAGCTTTTTTTCACTTTTAGGTCTAAAGGACCTTTTGGGCTTCCTTTTGCCTATTGAGGCCAAAATGCCTATTGGTGTGTGAACCCGCCAATCGCCGCTTGCGGCTATATTTCTTATTTGTTTTGTTATTCAGTGCATTTCAAACATTTCAAATCTCAGGTACACTATATGGTCATGGACCTCTGACCATCACATCTATGTGAGGTTATTGGACATCCCATTCCAACACCATGGGCATTTATGTGGGTTTTAAAGTGTACAGTCCCAGCTAACCCAGGTCCCCCTCTGGGAAGGCATGTTCCATTGCACACCTCGACAGAAATACATTAGCAGCACATTTTTAGATTTCATATTGACATTCACTAAAAGTAAGCCATGACTTTTTTATTATTTAGGGCTGCCTCGGATACCTGTCCTATTTTTGAAAGGTAGCAGTTTGGACTGAGCTTATTGTTAAGTGTGTATTAGTGTATGAAAGCTTAATGTGGAATTGGTGTCACACTTGTCCTGTGTTACACTCTGTTTTGTTTTTTAATAAATTATGTCTTTATGTAAAGTGAATGTCTGGGGCTGTGTGTGTGTGTGTGTGTGTGTGTGTGTGTGTGTGTGTGTGTGTGTGTGTGTGTGTGTGTGTGTGAGTGAGAGTATGATTTATGGCCACTAACACAAATGCTCAGTGCAGGGTGAGACGGTTAGAGACTAGAGCTTAAATTAGCATCCACACAATCTCATTGTGAGTCAGCCCCCCCTCTCCCAAACACACACACTATTGCAAAGATGTTTTGAGGATGTTTTCTTCATTTGACGCATTCTCAGAGCCTGCTGATTTATCCGCAACATTCATGATAGTGACCTGAACCCAATGTGTGTGCGCATCAGGAGTGACCAGCTGAACGTAGGGGACTACATCAGGTCGGTGAACGGCATCAACCTGACCAAACTGCGGCACGACGAGATCATCAGCATGCTGAAGAACATTGGCGAGAGGGTGGTGCTGGAGGTGGAGTACGAGCTGCCTCCGTACGGTAGGCCCCCAGGGTGGTGCTGTAGGTGGAGTACGAGCTGCCTCCGTACGGTAGGCCCCAAAGCACTCCAGAGCAACCCCACCCAAGCCAGGGAGAGTTGAGCCAAAGACAGACACACAGTGGAATACAGTGTCCATAGGGTTCCAATTTAGACCAGTTGAGCACAGTTCTGGAAAGTCCTAGAAATAACTTCTATAGCTATAACTATAGAGTCAATTTGTACTGTATGTGAAGAATTTCATTAAAAAACAAAAAAAAAAACAATGTATATGGCAATATTCTGTATGGCTGTATTTTGAATGAGATTATGCTGAACTAGATTTATGGCTGTGTGCTGTGTAGCAGTGTGGCTGCATGGCTTTGTGTGGTAACCCGCTTTCTTCACTACTGTCAGCTCCTAGCAGTCCAAACACTGTGATCTCAAAGACCATTGAAGTGCGTCTGGAAAAGGAGGGTAACAGTTTTGGCTTCGTTGTCCGAGGTATGATGGCTGTCTGCCACTTTTCTCATTTAAACTAGTGGTATTTAGCGGCGGACATTGAATCTGAATGCACTCCTAGATTTTGTAGTCGCTGATAGTTGTTGTCATAGAACAGTTTCTCAATGCAGTACTTATGACCCACCAGATGGTCAACGTTTTTTCTGTAAGACGGATCCCGGTTCACCAGGTGTTCAGTGTTCCTGATGGCTTAGTTCATTTGGACACTGAAAAATTGTTGTTCATTTAGTTGTAATGGGAACTGACATAGAGCAAAATTATGTCTGTCTGGTGGGTCCCAGCTCTTGAGACTCGAGATTTGCCTTCCTTAAGTCTTTGTAAGGAAACAAATCCCAACACTACACTAAACCATTACTAATACCCATGTGTTAGCTGTAATTCTACAAGACAAGTTCAATAACACTTAAAGTAGTAGGCACTCCTTGTGTGCATGTGTGTGTGGAAACTTACGTTTATATGTGTGTGAAACTTTTCAGGAGGATTTCATGAGGATTGGCATAAGGCGCGACCTCTAGTTGTGACGTACGTCAGACCAGGAGGCCCCGCTGACAGGTGACACCAAGATGACTCAGAACACCTGTTGGTCTGTGTGTGTGTGTGAACGTCAGATGCACGTAATGTTAGTGTGGTGTTAAAATTAAGTGTATAAGGCATGTCTGTGTAGTCTGATTATATGAGGTGTAGTGGACATTTTTTTATCTACATTGATCCACTGCCCTGGACCCTCTCACCGCCCCAAATTCTCTCCTGCTATGACTGTTACCAACCATCAAGATGTTTAAGAGTGAATAGGAATTACATAGAGAACTTGTGTATATAAATACACACCAAAATGAGATTTATTTATCCTTCCCATCTTTTCTTTGTTTTTGTATCTCCTTAATTGTTGATATGGTGGATGGGGAGGAGAGGAGGATGGGTTGCCTCCCAGAGTCTTGGTTCCTCTAAAAGTTTCTTCTTCATGCTCTTAGGGAGTTTTTCCTTGCCACTGTCACCCTTGGCTTGCTCACTGGGGGCTTGGACTCGGACACTTGTAAAGCTGCTTTGTAACAACTGTTGTCGCTATTGTCTCCTCTCGTCTTTATTCCATCTGTTTCCACAGTTCTGATGTGTTTGTCATTTCTCCCCACACTGTGTGATTCCTGCTTTTTATATGCTGTTCTGTATTTTGGTGAACTCACCTTCCCTCTGTCCCTACCTGTTTCTTTTTCATTCACTTTGTTCCCACTTTGTCTTTCACACACAATTTATCTCATCTCTCTCTCTCCTCTCCTCTCAGGGAGGGAACGCTGCGTGTCGGGGACAGGCTGCTCAGTGTGAATGGAGTGGCTCTGAACCGTCAGAAACACGCCGACGCACTCACCCTCCTGATGCAGAGCGCTCAGGAATCCTGCTTCCTCCTCGAGTACGATATCACCGTCATGGGTGAGCGCACACGCACACAGACGGCATCCTGAGCACGTGCGTACAAAACGACTCCTACGTCTCCCTAAGGGCTGCACAATCATTCCCACTTGCCTCTGTTGTACACACGCAGGAACCGCAACCACTCGCCCACGCACGTGTAGACTATTCTTCCACTTGATGATGCTTTGTGTACCCAGGGTGCAGTCTCTCTGGATGAGTGTGTTGAAATGAGTGTGCACCCTTTCCATTGTGTGTTTGTGTCTCCGTCAGACTCTGTGCAGCAGTCCTCGGGGCCTCTGCAGGTGGAGATTGGCAGAACTGTGGGCTCTGTGCTGGGACTCAGCCTCACCACCTCCCTCTACAGGAATAAGCGGGTTATTACAATCCAAAAAGTCAAGGCTGCCAGTGTGGCAGACAGGTAAGAAGCCACTGAACTAGCATACTCATATTCTGTAAAGCACTTTGTGTAGCATGGATGTATGAAAGGTGCTATACAAATAAAGATTATTATTATTATAAGTATAATAATAATTATTATTATTTATTATTATTAATAAATAATTATTACAGCAGGGAAACACAGATTGTGCAGATCATGGGATTTCTAAGACTGAGAATGGCATTAGAAAAAGTATCATCATTTACCATTCATTACCACCAAAGTTTTCCATATGTTTATTATAAATCCATTTAGGAAATGGGGTTTATGACTGTGTCTGCTTCAGTTACATGAGGCAAAACTTGATCCTAAAGTAAACAAAGAAACAAACAGCATATGCTGTGGTGGGTTAATATCCTTAATCTCAACTGTAGGGGACATCAAGCTAAGCAAAACAGCCGGTTCCAGTTCTAATATTGTGGATGTGGCTTAACATGCCTCTTTGAGCTTCTAATGCAAGTTACATTAAGCCTGTGAAATGCCACGTAGTTATATCAGGAGACATGGTCACACAACCAGAAAATGCTGATATAATTGGCATAAAACAGGCAGAAATGTCGTAAGATGACTTTTTCCCTCTCTATTTCTGTCTATCCATCCATCTGTCTCTCTCTGCATGTCTGTCTGTCTGACAGGTGTGGCGCTCTGCGTGTGGGTGATATCGTCTTGGCTATAGACGGCGTGAGCACGGAACATTGCTCTTTACTAGAAGCCCAGCAGCTGCTGGCCAACTCCTCAGAGCACACCAAACTAGAGATCCTGCCTTCTCAACACAGCCTACACGACACTGGTGTGCACAAATACACACAGAGACACTCTCTCTTCTGTCTCTCTGACCTTTCTGTCACGCTGGGTTTGGAGCTGATCAGAGGAGACTGCTTCAGGCGGGCCTCTTGCACATGCAATGAATCATTCTTAATGCTGTAGGCAAAACATCCTATTCCCTGCAGACAGAGAGACACACACACACATCACCCCCAACCCTGGCACTAGCCCACACACTCTGGCGTGGACACAAAACAGTGTGTAATGACTCATTATACATGACACTGTTGGTGATGCTTTAACGCATGAAGCAAAAACACAGAGCAAAACAAATCAAATCTCCAATAAGCTTTATTAATGCTTCTCTCTAGCATCACAAAAATCAACACATGCACCACACTAACATACAATACACAACAGCACCCTAACACTAACACAGCATCCCACACACTGTCCCTCCTCTTCCTCAACAAGAGTCAGGGTCTGGAATCACAACGTTAGAGAGTGCCGTCAATGTGACAGTTGACAAGTTTCAGCTGTTACAGCTTTTTCACTTATGCTGATAAATCCAACAACTGAACAAATCAGGAAGAGGCTACTGTCAGTCTCAGAGAGCAAGTGACAGAGAGACGTTAAGAGAAAAAGATGATAAAATGAACAGATAAGGAGGGGAGAGAGGACTTTGCATTGAGAAGGTCACCAGCTATCTCTGCCACACAGGAAATGCTAAAGTAGAGTGTGTGTGCATATCTGGGGTTTGGATCCCTTAGCAAAAGTTTTGACAGAGCAGGGTCCAGTTAACTACTATTCACACTTGAAGACAAGCTCCATTTCAGGATGGTTCTGATGCTTTGTTCTCTATAAATTCTACTGGATACGCCTTGTGACTTCAGGGTTCAGATGAGCTGAAATACTCAGAATAGCAGTAGCAAACCATTCAAGGAAAATAAACTTGAAAATAGACAACATACTGTTAGTTTATAGTCTTCAAAATGAACTAACAGTATGTTGTCTATTTTATTTACTATTTAAACAGCTGTGTAGACTACTGCACGATGGTCTACTGAATGCATGTCTGGAGAAAATACAGTCTTTAAGGGCATGAATGAGAATAGCTTTCTGGCCAGGGTCTGAAACAGATGGTGTAGAATCGAGAATTACACCAATAAATGCATCATCCAGTATGCTTTGTATCTGTAAAAAATGATTAACTTTTGAAACAAATGCTTAGATTGTACATAGATGATTGTAGCATATTTAACACCCATATGGATTTGTTTTTAACAATCTGAAGTACATCTATACACCATGGTGCATTTCATTTGTGTACGATTGCATGTGTAAATGTAACTGACAGTAGTCTTGCCATGTAACGTCAGGCAGCTTCCACCTCCATCACTAGTCGGTTTCGGACATGATCACTGCTGACTGGAGAGCAAATCTTGATCGCCACATGAGACACACCAACACAGACGCTCACGTGCCTGGCTTTTTTCAATCCATATCAACCTACAGTGGCCACTTGAGGTGGTTGACACTGACAATTTCTATATTTATTTATTTATTTTACCTGAAATGTAGGTGTTTTAACAAGCACATGTCATTATGTTCACCACGGCTTCGTTAGAAATGTTTTTTACCTACTACCCCCGTTCTTCAGCTCGGCACGTTTTCTGTCCGTACCATTTCAGGAAGCAGAATAACGAGAACATGTGAAGTCACCCGTAAAACTTCAGGCACACCAATCTAGTCGGAGAAGGTATCATGGTTCAACAGAATAAGATTATATGAATCCACAGCAGCGAGTTCGGAACAATCGCCCACGGATTCGGGCGAGAATACCCGGTATGATAAGAACTCAAACTTCCCTTCGGAGAGCGGCGGGGGACAGTTAACGAGTAACCTCTCCGTGGAGAACTTCTTCCACTCTGAACACAAGCTTTTACCACTTATCTTGCACTCGGGCACAATTTGATTCTGGCCAATATCAGTGTCTCATGTCAGAAGTGCAGAATTCAAATATAGAATTCAAATGGGAGGTCGATCCTGAAGACAGTGTTACTCATGTATAATTTAAACAACTGCTTTTTTCACTCGTATAGACAGTCTGCCAACCACGGACGTAATTTTGGGGGGGGGGGGGACATGTTCAAAAACCGGTTTTGGTCCCCCCCAGTTTTTACGGTTAAAACCAAATATTTAAATAGCGACGAATCCATGTCCCCCCCCCCCCCCCCTTTTGAAATCAAAATTACGTCCATGCTGCCAACACACAGCCCTAAAGAAAGATGTATATCTCTCCTTTCTGGAAGGTGTGGCCTTACCTGAGTGGTGCGGGCTCGTGCTTAATTAGACTTCGTTTGTTGCCCGCGGCCTCTAACACGCTCACGTGCTCTTCTCGTGTATGGTGCTGCTTCGGCGAAGCTATCAGAAGCAGCTTTTGAAATGTCCCTTTCTCAACTTCTTTCAGCTTTATCCAAGCTGTCGAGTAAATGTGAGGGAGAGAAAGATGAATGAGTGCGCAGAAAATGTACCTGTTAGCCATAATATACCTTGGCCATACATCTATGTTAATGTCATTTATCGCTGAGTAACTGTGGAAAATGGTAAACTTGTCACTATTCTGAGAGGTGAACTACGGGTGTGTTCTGGCCTTAGATCGGAAGCTTTTCTCATGGGCTTACCTGTGCTTGTGTGGACTTATCAGAATCGTTTAGCTCTACATGCCTTTTCTTTGCTTGCTGTCTTATGCACATGCTGGTGTGGGTGTGTGTGTGTGTGGCTGTAGTGCGTGTCCAGAGGAGTAACTCCCGTTACAACGATGCGAACTACCTCGGTGGCCCTCCACCCACCCAGGGCAAAGGTCCGCCCTCGGTCTGGAGCAACACCACCCCAACACATTCCCACTGCAGATGTGAGTACACCATCCGTTATGTTTGTGAGATGGTGTATGGATGCACAGATATACGTTTGTGTGTGTGTGTGTATTTGCATGTATAAGTCTGCATGCCATTTTGGATTTAAAATGCACCACATTAATGAGAAGGTTTTGCTTAAATACGGACAGTGAGGTTTTAAAAAATCTGCTTATAGTCATGTACCTGTCATCATTAATCATAAGTAACAATGGGCAGAGTCAACACAGGGTCTCTCTCTGCTACGGTTTATTATATCGGCACATTCGTGTTCACGTGTTCATGTGTGGCTCTTCCAGCCGGGGCGTCAGGAAGCTCCTCTCAAACATCCGGCTTTCACAGTTTGAGCGGCGGCTCTGTGTATCCTGCCACGTACCCCTCCAGCACCCTGCCCCTGTGCCCCTCCAGCACCCTGCCTCCATATCCCTCCAGCCCCCGCAGTTCCACCACCAAGAGGAGGCAGAGGAAGAATGAACACAAGAGCACACGTGAGGAGAGATTGTGCACTCCGTTCCCTCTTTTGGACTGTCGTTTTTGTTCTTTTGGCTCATACAAATATACCTTGTATATAGTGAATGTGTGTGTGTGTGTGTGTGTGTGTGTGTGTGTGTGTGTGTGTGTGTGTGTGTGTGTGTGTGGGAGAGATTCTAGTGAAGTACACAAAGTTTCCAGAGAAACAACGTTTCAGACAGAGGTCCTTCATCGGCTGTGCGGGCAAAGTGCTTTGACCTCTTTGATGAAGGGTCTCTGTCCGAAATGAACACATCCCTACATCTGACCACAGTTCACTGCAGTTACTCAAATGGAATCTTCGTATTTCTACACATTGAATTTGATGGGTTTCTGAATACAAGTCCATCCTCTTCCTCTTCCCTTCTCTCCTCCCCTTGCCAATCACCCTGTGCTGGGTTTACAGTGTCTCTGTCCTCCAGCATGGTTGGTGTTGGGGGTCAGGTGGTGCATGTCGAGACCAGTGAGGTGGTGTTGAGGGGCGACCCGCTCACTGGCTTCGGCCTGCAGCTGCAAGGAGGGGTGTTTGCGACAGAGCCGCTGTCCGCACCTGCCTGCGTGTGCTTCCTAGAACCAGACACGCCCGCTGAAAGGTGAGACGTGCGTGTGCGCTGTCTCCACACTCCTGTGCGTGTGCTTCCTTATGTTCACGAGATCTTTTAACAAACGTTTAAAAAGAAAGATGGTGCAAGCTATGTCCCCCGATGGTTATAGCTAAAGTCATTGGCTTAAGCAAAACGACTGGCTGTCTGTGTTATTGGCTACATAAATCCAGTTCTGCTGTGTGCATGCTTTGGAACACATTATGATTACATGCTGGTCAGTTGTTGCAATCAGACGCCAATTATTGGATGTAATGAATGAACAGGGCAGACAGCAAATTAATGCAGTGGAGCGTCACATTTAAATGAACAAGGAAAGGAGAAGCAGGGCAGGCAGTGTCGTGTGTGTGTGTGTGTGCGCATGCATGCAAGCAGTGATTCTTTTAAACGGATGTGCTTGTGTGCGCACACACAGAAATGCACGTTACCAAACACATTCTGTGTCGCCTGTCACATGGCACTGGGCCTGTTTACGCCCATGTGATGAGCGCTGCTCTGGTGAGTTGCTGGGATCATTCCCGCCTGATTGGCTCGACCATAAACCACATAGTGCATCAGATTCGCGCTCTTTCCTTCCACTACGAGAGCATGACTGTTGCAAACCTGAACCTGTGGTGCTCACATTGGTCACTCTGAAGGATGAAAGTGGCTTTTCTCCAGTTTCCCTTTGTGAATATGCGTTATGCCTATGTCTTGTGTGCCAATGTAATTTTTTTATTCTGTTATTCAATGTTTAGTAGTTTATTTCTCTATTTGTCTTCCAGTTCAGTCAAATTCCCAGTGTTGTGGTCTGGTTTCTTTCATATTGTAGAGCCTCTAGTTTGGGAAGTCAAATGCAAGCACCCACTCTTGTAAGCGGTGTATCTGTTGTGCCTGTTTTGGGTGTACCTGTCACTCACCTGCGACAGTTATTTCATAGGTGTGGGTTGCTGCAGGTCGGTGACAGAATTCTTTCCATAAATGGAATTCCCACTGAAGACGGAACACTGGAGGAGGCCAATCAGCTTCTCCGCGATGCTGCTCTGGCCAATAAGGTCACACTTGAAGTTGAATTTGATGTTGCAGGTACATGATGATCCGTACTCTTCATGGTTTAGCATTTCTCTTGATTTAATACGTGATTTCATTTATCGGCATATAAAGCTTTTCATAAATTTAATCAGGTATGTTTGCAAGGGAGAAGACTGAATGTTCTATTGAGCTGTGTGTACATCTGGGGATAGAGCTATATTAAACACAAAGGAAGCGTTTCTTTAAGCAGATTCCCCACTTCATGTATCTCCTCTCTCTGGTAGAATCAGTGGTCCCCAGCAGTGGTACATTTCATGTGAAGTTGCCAAAGAGACGAGGGGTGGAGCTTGGCATTACCATCAGTGGTTAGTAATGACCAATAGGTGGCACTGTTGCCACACACAAGGTCTTTAGGCCTAATCACTGGCCTACAGTGTAGAATCAGAAATAATCAGTCTCACCTCAAATGCAGTGGATTTGACTGTTTTTCTTTGTTTCTTTTGGTGTCAACAGCAAGTAAGCAGCCAGGAAAGCCTCTTATCATCTCTGAGATTAAACGTGGGAGCATCGCTCACAGGTACAAATGCCGTGTTGAGACATACATACTTGTTTCTATGGCTTTCGGGCTACTTTAATGTGAGGGTTTACTACAGATACTCTTGAATTGTGTCTATGTTGTGTGAATATAATTTGAATTCGAAAGAGGCAGGGGTGTCTGTGCAGAGAGACTGCTTCATGCTTGGTTGGGCCTGCCAAGTTTCCTGCCAAGACCTTTTACTTTCTCTGTACTCACTTTCTCTATGACTACCTCCAATGTGTGTGTGTGTGTGTGTGTGTGTGTTTGTGTTTGTGTATGCGTATGCGTGTGCATAGAACAGGTACGCTGGAGCCTGGTGATCGGTTGCTGGCTATAGGTAGTGTGAAATTGGAGAATTGTGGGATAGAAAAGGCGATGGCAGTCCTCCAGCAAGCTGAGGACATGGTCAGATTGCGCATTCAGAAAGATGAGGACAACCTGGGTGCGTCCCACTTTTTATCTATAGTCACACCCCAACTCTGAGGTATTTTTTCATATTTTTGTAGACTTTGTGTGCAAGTCACTGCCATAAATAGCTATTTTGTGCGTGTGTGTGTGTGTGTGTGTGTGTGTGTGTGTGTGTGTGTGTAGATGAACTGGAATCATCTGGTTCTGTGATTTTTACCGTGGAACTGAAGAGACACGGTGGTCCTCTGGGAATCACCATCTCTGGCACGGAGGAACCTTTCAACCCTGTTCTCATTTCCAGTCTGACTCGCAATGGCCTTGCACACAGGTATCCACATACACAAACACACCAATATGCTCACACGTAAGGCACACCTACAGACCAGCTACTACCACTGCAGCTCATTCTTACTGTCCATATTCTTCATAACTGGCTATATGGAAGTAAATTTCAATTCTTTTCATACTGGTGCAATACGGTGCCATTTGGTACAGAGTCGAACCCTCTGGCCAGCTCGCATATGACACCTAGTGGCTAGTCTGAAATATTTTCTGGTTAGGTAAATGTTAGCATGGCAACACATTGGTGCTGTCCTAGATCCATGAGAAGCTGTGTTATTACTGTGTTAGTAATTTTGTGTGTGTGTTTGGGTGTAGGACCAGAGCTCTTCATGTTGGCGATCGTGTCTTGGCCATTAATAACGTGAGTCTGAAGGGGAAGCCACTCAGTGAGGCTATTCACCTGCTCCAGACGGCTGGAGACACGGTCACGCTGAAGATCAAAAAACGGGCTGACCGTAAGTCACACACACACACACACACACACACACACAATCGCATGTGTCTTCAATGAGGAGCATTTTGCAGTTGAAATGGATTCAAAAGAACTAAAATGCACCACAGCAATGGTCTCAAACTCGTGTCTGTCTCCTTGTCTCCGCTTCCATCTCCCTCTATCTCTCTTTCAGCTGTTTTAGAGTCGGACACAGGCAGCCCTCTGAGAACTGGGTCTTGCCTGAGTGACCCTGAGGATGACCGCTCCGATTCTCTTAGGCGTTCGAAATATTCAGGTCTCCACTGTTCAACACCCCCTAGCCTGGACTCTGCTATGGACACGTGGAATAGCTCCAGCCTCCATGGTGGCTACAGGAGCCAGGGTCAGAAAGCCCTGGGGATGATAATTAATGAATATGCTAATTAAGTGTGATGAATAATTTAAAGCTACATTTGGGGACAGCTTAGGTTAATAAAAAAATGTAATTTTAAATTTTAAACATTCTTATATGCTTAATAAAACTTATTCACTTTGTTTTTTCCCCCATTTTAATGTTACAATAAACCATAGTCATCGTGTAGTCATTCACACAGTTATCTGAAGACAAAAACATCAAACACAGACTCGATCCTCTGTGTGTTCAGGGCAGTACATCCACAGGACGTCTGATCTTACCATCCACCCCACCGAGTGGACAAGAAATAATCCCAGGAGTCCACTGGCATCCAGGAGACAAGCCCACCATCCTGCAGCGTGTGATGGGAGACTGGGAGAGAAAGACTGGAAACACAGCGGGTAAGATCATCTTTTTACTGGTGACTGATTTAATAATCGTTTTTGCCATCCTTCTCACTCTTGTTTCGGGATGACTGGGAAATGTATTTTAATTAAAATGTTCCGGGTGTTTCCACTGCTTCCATGAGTAACTACTAACACTTGTGTGTTCAGCTGTCTACATTCTCTTGGGATACCCGCCGATCAGTGTGTATACTGACATCATCATCACAAACGTGTGATGATTCAAACATGACTGGACATGCCCAAAGCCATAAATAAAGGGCTGTGGTTTTTTACATTATTCAAGTTTATGAAGTCACCATTTAAACTGGACATCCTAAAATGTTTTGCTTATGAATCTTTAGAGGCGCCCTAAATTCTAGAACCGTTACTGATACAAAACAATACTTCTGAAAGGGTTGAGTCCAGTGAAATGTAGCACACCTTACTCAAGCCTCAGGTGTGAATAGGCTTTGAATCCTCCTGTGTGTGTGTGTGTGTGTGTGTGTGTGTGTGTGTCCTGTCTGTCTCTCTGTCCATCTATCTGTCTACATGAACTACTGTTTGAGGTCCAGTAGATTTTTGGCTCTAGGGTTTCTGATCCAAACGATGCACATAAATGTTGAATAGAGAAGCTGATGTGAAATCACCTCCTGTTCCGATGATCAGATTCTGTGCCAGTGTGTGTAATGTCTTCCACTTTTCTGTCTTTCTGTTCTTTTGTTTCTCTTCTCATGTTTTCAGTCTCTTGCCTGCCTTACTAACCACCCATGAGTTCACGCTGTCGTCTTTACCTTCAGTTGTGTTTCCATCATTTTCACTGCACCTCAAAGCAGGCCATGACATTGTCAGCTATGCGTGCGCATGTTTATTTTATTGTCATGGCTGTGGTTGAGATTCCACAGTGACTTTCTAATAGGGAGCTACATTGTTTGGTCCCAAAAAGAGATGGAGACGGTGAAAGAGTGATGGGGAACTCCATCTCCCACAGTTGCAGCTGGACTTGTATTACCTAAGCTACTTTGCATTGACACAGATCTGTGAGTTCCACACGTCGCCATGGTGATACTGACACTCAGGAGACCTATTGGTCACAAGCTCTGCAGGACCTGGAGACATGCGGCCAATCAGAAATTCTCAGAGAACTGGAGGTAAAGATGACTAAAAACTTCTAAAAAAAAAAATCTGTTCGTAGTCTTTCATGCTGATCAAAGTGTGGCTGTCTCGGACTTTCTGCAGCTACATACACACTAGGTCCAAGTCAGAAGAAGTGACTTTGTGAATAAACAGTGTGTTGGTGGCATGTTCTTTTGTGTGTGTGTGTGTGTGTGTATGATGCACCTTACAGGCTACCATCATGTCGGGCAGCACCCTGAGTCTTGGGGAGGAGAGTGAGACCTGTGATGACAACAGGCTCAAGTCTTCAGGCCAGGAAGCCAAACTGTGCTGGGAGAGCAGCGGTGGACCAGATCATCAACCATCTGCTCCCGCACCCTTCGAGCTGCACAAGGTGCCAACAGCGTTCTCAATGCATTGTAGGCCACATCACCAAGTCACATCACCAACGTTATTGAACAATTTCTCTCGCTCTCTCTCTCTCTCTCTCTCAGATTTGTCTGATGAAAGACACAGACACTAGAGATTTTGGGTTCAGTATTTCTGATGGTTTGCTGGAGAAGGGAGTATATGTAAACATGATCCGTCCAGGCAGTCCTGCAGACAAGGCTGGTTTGCGGCCATATGATCGCATACTGCAGGTAACAGCTGCTCCTCACACTTAATGAGAGAGGAAAATTGAGTTAAACACCTTTACCGCCTTTAACAAGATTTGCGCTCTCTCTCTCTCTATATCTATCTATCTATCTATCTATCTATCTATCTATCTATCTATCTATCTATCTATCTATCTATCTATCTATCTATCTATCTATCTATCTATCTATCTATCTATCTATCTATCTATCTATCTATCTATCTATCTATCTATCTATCTATCTATCTATCTATCTATCTATCTATCTATCAACAACTCCCCAGGTGAATCATGTGCGCACACGGGACTTTGACTGCTGTTTGGCTGTGCCACTGGTGGCAGAATCTGAACACACACTTCGGCTCGTCGTCGGTAGAAACAATACAGTTCAGGCACCTTTGCAGCATCCTAAAGATAGCCCAGGTCCTTTCGATACACAGACTGCTCTTCCTGCAAGAATGGATGACCTTTGACCTCAAAATGTAGGCAGAGAACTGGGGGAAAGGGTCTCGCGCTCTCTCTGAGATAAATTTAAAGAATCTTGTCACTTGTTTTAGCATCACCAAATACACACTGCAAATAAGTTTTGAAGAAAGTTTTGAGTTTTCTACAGCGTTTGCAACTTCTCTCCCCTGTCCAAGCACCTTTCACCTAGCACCTGCTCACTCCTCGGTTCACACCAGGCACTTTATTTACACACCATTGTCTTCATAGGTTTAGTTTCACAAACTTGCACAATTGTTTTTGTTCACTGTCGGTGCCCCTGAGGATCGTTTTACCTCTGGTTGTAAAGTTTTTGAGATGTTGAAAGTGTAGAGAGGCAGTGGGATTCACTGTGTGTGCAGAGACGACTCTGACCCGCTGAGTCCAGGCATGTGACCACCCATTTGGGTCATAAGTCGACCCATAAGTGGATTTGCTTACTGAGAGAGGCACACGTGTACTTTTCCCCCTTGTTTCTTTTATAGTTGAATAAAGATTTTAATTTAAAACTGCAAATTAATTGCAGTCTGAGGCACGTGATGCAGATGTGTTTTATCTCGTGTTATTTTGGGCTGTTTCTCCAGGCTGATTAAAGTCCCATGTTGTGTTTTAAAAACCCTGTATGGTGCAAACTGTTTTAAAGACTAGTTTAACTGTTGTGTGTAAAACCACTGGTGTGAGTGTGAGCTCCAAGGAACACTCCTCACATGCCGGTGTGTGTCTGCATGGGGAAACCACGCACCCCATCAGATCTGCTCATTCTAACAGCTAAGCAATGTATGTGAATTCCTTTTGAAAGGTAAGAGTAGATTTAACCTTCAACTGTACTACAAAGGGGGAAGTTGAAATCTGTGTTTTACTGACATTGCACTAAAGTGTATGTCTCCCATAGCTGTGATTTGTTATTGACCAGTGATTTGAGTGTTGTGGGACAATGTGTATATATGAATTACTTCTTTATTCTTGATTTTTTAAAAATAAATAAAAGTCAATCTGTTGTATTTTATATTTTACACAGATATACCAACTGTGGAAAGTTCCAGGTGGGCATGTGAATCAAGGGTGAGGTCCAACCTACATTCAGCAAGGTTCTTAAGGCTGTAGTAGACTTCACATATGCTTCTGTTCTACATGAGCATGAACAGACTGTGCATTACAAATCTGGATTTGTGAGGTTTTTTCCCCCCTCAATAACAGCAGAGTTTAGTAGAGCTTTGCTTAAACTTGGACTATTTTAATTACCCAGTAGTTTAAGTAGTGGCGAACTTAAGTCTCACATCACTGGAATCACTCAAGAAGCTCAGGAATTTATTAATTTTTTACTTTGGTTCGATATGAAAGGGACTGCTCGTCCCTCTGTTCAGACCACTGTCGCCAAGTAACTCAGGAAGCCGTGTGATTGGTTGTGTGTGTAAACAACACTGGTAGGGCCATGCTCAATAACACTTTGTTCTCTATAAAGGAAAAGTGAAAAACTGCAAAACATTCTGCCTTGTATATGTATATTCTTGTATATGGAATTTCAGCATGGCTCTACTTTTTGAGTGAGGAACCGATCGCAGTAATTTCCAGCTACTTAAACTTCTAATTATGCACTTGTCATTTTAGCTAACTAACTTAGCTCACGTCTCGTGGGAAAGGTGCAGCATCTGGAATTCAGTACAGGCCATCTCGGGCCCCGTATTTTAGCTCACATGTGCTTCATGGGAAAAGCAACTCGGATTCATGGAATAAAACATTTTGCTGAAGGAAGGAGCTGAATCAAAGGTACAGCAGTTCTCAACAGGGTCATTCACACTGTGAATATGCAACAGTCTTCACTGTTGCTGCAGCATACAAATTAAAATGACCTGCAAATTCAAAATATCTACCTGACCATCGTAATTAAGGGTTTAATTCCAGCAGCAAAGCATTTGAATGGACAATTAATGACATGTCTATTGAATGACATCTGTCTGAAACGACCTGAAGAAAAACTTTCTTCACTGACTACCTTTATCTCTTTTACTACACCATACTGCAGTTACTCCTGTGTGTGTGTTCATCTATTTGCAGTTTCCAGAGAAACAAGATGTTCCATCAGCTGTGCAAGCAAAGTGCTTCATTTAAATAGGCATGTAAATGAAACATACTGTATAATAAAAATTACTTGATGAAATGTTCATGCTAGCAAATTCTAGAAAACACTATACTGTAAACCCAGGTCACAGATAAAAACGAATACCTCATTTTTATCCTGAGAATTAATCTATTGCCATGTCAACATCTAGTACTTTGTGTCTCCTCCCTTTGCTTAGGAAATTGGAGGAAATCTGATTCCATTCTTACAAACAGAAACTTTCCAGATTCTTTTGTCATATTCTGTTATTTTTTCCAAATGTCTTGTTGGCATGACGGTGCTAACCCTCTGGAATAATATGAACTTGCATGTGGTTACAAATATAGTGAATATGGAAAGTTTTCAAACATGTTGGTATGTTGCAGAGTCAGCCAATCTGAACAGAATCGACACAAAAATCCCCAACTTAAAATACTGAAATATTCCGTATCCACCAGATCTCCCGCCTAGTGCTTGGCAGCAACAACGCCCTCAGGTCTTCTCTGCGAGTTTGCCAACGTCTTTCCCATTCCTCTTGGACTCTGGTGAATGGATTTCATCAGGCCACTCCACTGTATACACTTGATGGGTGGAATGTGGCATTCGTGGTTGGTACTCTGGACCTCATTTATTGTGACCGCTGTGTTCTTGGTGTACCCATACAATCAAAATTTAAAAGTGTACATTTTCTGCATTATTGGGTTTGTTTATACAATAGCAAGATCCAATTAGTTAGTACAATTATTTAATTTCGTGACATTTTTGGCTCCAAATAATATTTAGCTACTGTAGAAAAGTAAAAATGCTCCATCTAGAAAGCACAAGTTGATAAAATAATATTTGCCATCTAACACTCAACTTGGATATAATTGTATTATATTTGGGGTAAAGGTATATGTGCCTTCCTGTCTCAGTTTATATAGAAATTTAGAAATTAAAGACCAATAAAAAGGAGCATTCATTTATGCATATGCAAATCATAGCACTTGGGTGTAGTCTAGAGTAGACGAAAAGGGGAGGGGTGATTTTCCTTGTTTCCTTCTAATAATCTAACCAGCCACTCATAGTTGGAGACTAAATAAGGGAGATTTCTGAAAAGTCAGTATTATTATTTACATAAAAATTATGCATCATGTCAGAGCTTAATAAAGCAGTGTTCAAAAGCAAAAATACTGCCTTCTGCCAGGACACCACAATAATATAATATTTACATACTACATATTATTTACGTACTTGTATATAACACATGTGGTGGACTGCCGACCTGCCCATGGTGTACCTACCTTCGCCCGGTGATACCAGACCCCTCCCCCCAACCCTTGTGACCTCGACTAGCGGGATTAACCGGTACTGATAATGGATGGATATAGTACATGTTATAATCAATGTTCCTTTATCGTTGGTCTTCCAAATAATATAATCTCAATGCAGCTGACATGGTCAGGTAATGTTAGGTATCACGTACACTACATTGATAACATATGCTCTATGCTGTGATAAGAGGTGCTAACAAATCTAAACATTGTTCTTTTTTAATATATTAGGAGCATGGTTTTTTTTATCATTTTAATGTCATTAGAAAGTCCACACGGAGGCTTGTACCAAGAGGAAACATTTTTTATTTTGGATCTAAATGATGCAATATGCATCTCAAAAGGACTGAGTTTGTAACAAAACTACTTTGGTTGCACAAGAGTTTCAGGTTTGTTAAATCAAATTCAGTTACCATACATTTGATCAGTGTATGGACATTTTGTTTTTTGGAATATCACTGTTTTTTGTGTTATTACATATTAAGCGGAAATGACTATTTTAAAAAAATGGACAAAGCCACTTGTTTACAAATATTGCACACGGCAAGTTGCATTTAGGCTGATGCTAACCAACATTTAGATATAAATTTCTGAACACTTTCAGAAACATATAGGCAAACTGTTGACAGCTCACATCACTTACAGTACAAAATGGTTCATTTGAAAAGGAAGTGTGACTTGAGACAAAATACTAGGTGGGAAAGAATTGTAATTTGTAAGTGGATACAGTAACCTACCACACTAAAATGAATGGAATACATCTGATGCTTAGGCTAACTAAAGGGAATTTATTGTTAGGGCTTGAAGCCTAATGTTGACATGGAGCATGACGTGAAGGTAAAGCCACAGGTACCTATAGGGTTTTAGGACATGAACCTCTAGGGTCTATGTTTACCATTATCGGTTTGGCAGACACATTAACAGACCCAGTGACTTAGAAAGGTGCTTTGTTCTCTCCAACAATATGATAATGCCAGGGTCTGGGGATACCAAGATATGGAGTGAGGGGTTATAGGTAATCAAAGATTCGTCACAGTTGAGGGTGAGGTTCAGGAATGGGTGTGGATGGAAGGAAAGCATGGCTTAAGGTGTAGAAACCACGTCAGGGCCAAAGAGCTTGAGTGGAAAATGGGCAGTTTTCCTCAATATCAGTAATGCAGAGGTTTTCAGTCCAGTCCCTCACCTACGTCTTTAATCTGTTTCAGCTCGCATCATACTTGGTTAGGTAATCAAGAGCTCTTGGAGCTCTCAGATTATCTGGTTCATATGTATGAGGAACTGGTTGGATCAAAAGCCTGGACTTGCAGGGAGTACCCAAGGACTGGACTAAGATCCTCCAGAATAATGGAGGTATGGATCGACTCTGCACTAACTTACCCTCGGCGGTATGATGGTCAGGCAACAGTGTCTTATATTTTAAATTAAAAAATGATTTAATCTCTCCTCTTTCAATGAGAAGAGATGCCAATAATACATAGCATATAAACGCGCAGCTGCCTACATCATTAGAATAACTTGATGGCTATATATGTACTGTGTGTGTGTGTGTGTGTGTGTGTGCATGCACGCACATCTCCTCTGGCAGTGATCACTAGAGTTTAAAAAGGGCACAGTACTGAGAAAAAAGTGCACACTGCCCTATCTCTCTTAGCATTGTGTATATCTCTGTGTGTATGCGTGTGCATGTGATGTTTGTACATCTGTGTGTCATGTGCGTGTGAAAGCAGTGCACAGCATCCGCACAAAGCGGAGGTACATTCAGATTCAGAATGAATTAACAACGTACAGGAAAGCTTACTGTACAACAAGAGTACTGTCACAGTCACTTATACAACTGCTCATTAGAAACTACTTTAAAAAGTCACACATTTAGTTCACTGCTGTTTTTGTTATTAAAAAAAAAAACAAAGCTCAACTTTAAGTGCTTCTAAATGACGCCTGTCTCTCTCCGTCTCTTGCTCTGTTTGTGCAGACAAGGCATCTCTGATGGCAAAAATTACTTCAGACCCAAACAAATATTAGTAATATCAGTGATTACAGTGATAAAATATCCTAATAACATTAATAATCAAACAACAGTAATAATAATAATAATAATAAATGTCCTAAACAGCAAGAATAAAATATGTTAATATAAGAGTTTTTTTTTAACCTCCTTTACAACTAGGATATACTAGTGCAGAGAAAGGAAGGGGCAGTCAAGCTGAACGGAGGGGGGTAGAAAGGGGGAAGGGGGGGTAGAAAGTATAAAGGGGTGGGGATCTCTCACAGAGAGTCTCACATTGTGGTTTCTACGATGGTGTGAGTTGGTTTGGTGAGGGAGTAAGTGCCGTTGGGGTCAAGTGGGTGGAGAAGTTCGCTGTTCTTCAGGCTGTACTCTTTGGGGCGTGAGCTGGCTCCTCCCTTCACCGGGGCGGCTACAGCCTTGATCCGCTGGAGGGGGCGAGGCACACGTGGTCATTCATAAGACAGGCATAGCTAAACAGACACCATGCATAAAACCAGGTATATGCATTTGGAATTAGTTGAATTTCTATTATTGTTTCCCTAGGAAAGTTTAAATAATGATAAATAAATAGTAAAAGAAATGTGAGGTTTGTATTAATGCTTGTGACTACAAAATATAACCCAAGATTGCAATTTTCTGTTTGATTCTTGATTAATTATTCATTGTTTGATACAGTGAGAACACTTAAGTCTTTACTGTTTCTAGTAAAAACTGCTGTGTGCTGAAAGTGTCAAAAGCAGACTTAATGAGATTTTTTAGCTTTGCCACAGACGCTGCCTCTGCAGAGCACTGGGACGCAGTGGGTTGTGTTAAAGGTTAAATGAATTAACATGGGAGCATGATAGTCAATTGCATGGTTACTACATCATGGCCCATCCCAAACTATTCACTAGAAAGAGTAGATGAAAATTCTAAGAGTTTATGAAAAATCTACTTTAAATGGTATGTTTACATTTAGAGTACCAATGTCTGTAAAGACAAAAGATGCATTTTCACATAAGACACAAGGACATGATGCCAATATGACAAGGAAATATATGTTCTCAGTTTTATAATGTTAGGCAGGCTTTATTCTGACTTGCTTATGGGTCAATTAAATCAAATGTTGACAATTACCTCTATCAGTGAGCCGTCTGATTGGATAATTTTGACAACGACCACCATGGGGATGCAGATCATGGAGGCCAATGCCAAAGACCAGCCCACTCCAATCGACCAATCAGGATACTCATATACCTTGTTATAGGTTAGAGGCTTGTATTTCACCAACGAGAAGACAAAACAGCCCTAAAATGGTGCAGAAAGTCATTATGGGAAAATAATAAACCCAAAAGACACAATAATAACCTAGAGATCATCTACCTGAACACATACACACACTTACCACACAGAGTACAGGGGTAATCAGCATCCAACTCCATTTCATCCAACCATTTGGTCTGTAGCCGATCATGTCCTCAATAGCATCGTAGAAATTATCAGCGCCTATGATCACACACCACACACACACACACACACACACACACACACACACACACACACACACACACACACACACACTTTATATATTCTCATTATTCATAAGCTCCAAAGAATTCAAATACTGAATCCAATATTATCCCAGTGATGACACACATTATAATAAGAACGGTCAGTACTATATTTCTAAAGAGGATTACAAAAACATCACAGAGCAAATCCAGCAAAAGCAGGACAACCGTGATTATACGAGACTGCTAAATACTCAGCACTGCGCTAGAACACTGACGGGCTTGCCGACGGGAGCCGCATGAAACCAGGCAAAGAGCCGCAGGTTGGCCACTCCTGGTCTAGACTCCAGTCCTGGCAGGTCAGAGTTCAACACTGTATGATGATTTCCCTCATGAAACACCTCATTCAACTCTTAACCTAATTACACACGCCAGTAGCTGTGCATTTAACTGATCAGTTAAACGAGGCAAGTTTGATCAGGGACATCACCAAATTGTAATGGGCCCTGTCCCTGCAGGACTGGAGCTAGGAAGAGAGAGCACAGAGGAAGATGAAGAGGTAGGAAAGAGCAAGAGAAAGAAGGAGTGGGAGGATGATGGGCGGAGCGATGGAGCTGAGGAGGAAGCCCACATGAGTGAATTGTTTATGCAGCAAACAGAAAGCACACCTGACAGTTCCGTTTCCAGGAATACGGCGCGTGTGTGTGTGTGTGTGTGTGCACGTGCATGTCACTGGCTTCAGCTTTGTTGTTCTTCTATGAGAAGGTCACATTCAAATTTATTGCCAGTCTCAATGATTAGTGTGTGTGTGTGTGTGTGTGTGTGTGTGTGTGTGTGTGTGTGTGTGTGTGTCCATGAGGGGGGGCATGAGGTGTGTTTTCTGTGCACATACGTGTGCACATGCATGCGTGTGTTGCTCAGAGTTCATTATAAAGATGACTAACAGGTTCAAATATGTCTCCCACACATACAAGTAGGACAAATTGTGCTTTGAATGTTTTATCAGCAGTACTACAGAGTGTGCTGAGCTCATGTGTGTGTGTGTACACTCACCATAGACCCAGGCTACCGCCACACATTCAAAGAATGCAACCCAGAGAAGGCACACACCGCTGGCTGCATAGTAATCAAACAGCTGGAATACATACATGCCACCCTGAAGACAGAGAGAGTGTGTGAGAGTGAGACAAGGAGAGACAGTGAGTGAGAGCGAGAGAAGGAGAGAGAGTGAGTGAGAGAAGGAGAGAGAGAGTGAGTGTGAGTAAGTGAGAGAAGGAGAGAGAGTGAGAGAAGGAGTGTGAGTAAGTGAGAGAGTGAGAGAAGGAGAAAGTGAGAAAACAAAGAACAATACCATTACTCCACTAATACACTACCATTATATGGGGCATTATATACCACTACTACACTACTGTTATATTCAGCATTATTAACCACTAATTTACTACCATAATGTGCAGTATTGTGCAGTGCTATTATGCTACCATAATATGCAGTATTATTTACCACTTCTGTACTATGATAAGTAGATGATTCATGTGTTCAGGATTCTCAGGAGTTACTGTAGCTGAATGGCGCAGTGCAGACACCCACCAAAATTTAGACCACAAACAACTCTTACTTGAGTGACCATGGTGAGTCCCACCAGGTAGCTGATGACACAAATGGCAGCGATGAAGATCTCTCTCCGGTATCCCTTCCTTAGGAGGGACGGGTACAGGTCCACCAGTGAGGTGATCTGACCCTCCACTTCTACAAACTGTGGACACACACACACACATCTAGTTTACAGCAAATCTCTGCACATTTATAATTAAATCTGTGAAAATGCCCAATTAAAAATGTATTTATGCTGACAGTTTTACTGCATTGTACTGGAAAGCAGCCTTGAGTTTGTGAAAGGTGCTACATTAATAAAACTTATTAAGTACTATTAGTGTTGAGTTTATTGTGTGTGTGTGTGTGTGTGTGTGTGTGTGTGTGTGTAGTGTAAATGAAAATGCATGTATAACACTTGTAACGTGTGTGCGTGTGTGTGTAAAACTTCCTCACAGAATGACATGTGCACAACTGCACTTACTTGATCCAACATAGTTTCTAGTTGTGTTCATCTTCTGTGTCCATTAAGTGGAAGGTGTGAGAAAGGTTAAAACTCCAATGAAATCTAAGCCTCGACTCATTTAGCTAAGGATCAAATAATCCCACAAGTAACCTGAACTCCCACTTGTTAGGGTATTTTGTTGCTCATCAGGACTAATTTGCATGGATCCATTCTATATCAAAAGAACCTGTGTGTCCAAACATTTATTTTTTACTTAAATTTATGCTTCAACTTTAGGACCATGTTATTTTGTTATAGTCCTAAAAATAGTAATACATTATTTTATATTCTATGAGTGTGTGTGTGTGTGTGTGTGTGTGTGTGGGAGCGCACGCAAGTATGTACACATGCATATACATGTGTGCAATTGTATATCTGTATGTCTGTGTGCATATGTGTGCATAGTTACAAGCACATACCACACACACACAAACTGTGAAATTGCAATGAAATCGGACCTATCCCACGTTCTGCTTTTCAGCAAGTTATGTGTGGTATGATTAACTGAAGACAGCCCTAAATATAACAAGGCGATGTCTGTGTGCAGCCTAATGCCCAGAGTAGGGAATGATATTTCATACCTACACTGAATGCATGCCAGAGGTATAATCGTCTCTCATAACACACACTCACACCCACGGTTTCTTTCAGCCAGTTCACTCACACAATGCTGCTCATATACCATCACAAATAGCACACGTGAAAGCATGTCGAGCAGGAGGCTTGAGAGAAAGCCTGTCAGGAAATTATAAGTGACAACAGTGATATAAATAATTGCAATTATTTTTTTTTCTTTTTTGTTTTACTATTATGCCTGTATGCATCGAAACTCCACTAACACACAACCCATCAAAACAGCTTTGTCTATCATTTTTGCTGAAGACACTTGGGACATGTCTCCACCACTCCATGAAATGGCGAATTTTGTCTTAAGTACTTTTTAAAGTGTAGTCTGAAAATATTAGTATTTTCTCCACAAGCTGTCTTTGCTTAATTTATTCAGTAACACTTAACAATGATTTTGCTTTTGAAAAAAAAACAACTATTTTCAATACATTTTTGCTGAATCCAAATGTGTTTGATTTCAGAATTTTTCTACCACCATAGTTTTTTGTACCAGCATATCCATAGGTCATATAATGTATGAAATAGTATAGTATAGTATAGTATATAGTATGAAAAAGTTATGGCAAGGAGAGCAGACCCCCTTTCTGTTGACTACTGCTGGACCCTGAAGATCGATGTCCCTTAAGAGGAACGTCAACGTTTTCCTGCAAGGCTTCTGTCTGATGTACATGTTTCAAACAGCCTGTTAAATAACTTATAGGATTACCTAATAGAACCAAAACATGGTTAAAGGACATTCATGGATTTTATTTTAAAGACTCTATATAACAAATGGCTTGAAGCCTTTGTCTGCATGTCTGTCCATTTTTATATATTTACAGGGTCTTCTTTACCTCATTACCTATTTGCATTAGCCTCAGTGTTTCAGTGCAAAACTGAAGCAAACATCAGACAGCAAACCCTGAGCTATACCGATGCGCATCAATCAGAGAAAAGTGCATTTTATTGATTTCCTTTATGCATACTGAAATAAAGAAGCAGACAACATCACTGCATGTTGTACATGTTGTCTTGAACACAAAGCATCAAACTCATAACTCATAGATCAAATTCATGTTCTGTCTGATGTGTTTATCAAGTTACTAAGGAAACGATTATGATGAGCGCAATCATCATGGCATCTCAAATAAGTGCTACTGAGCAATTATGCAATAATCACAACAGGCGAATTTGAGAGGGTCCACACTTGCTTAGTGGACGTGGAGTCAAATATGAAATATGTGAACTAATGACAGCCATGAAAGATGTGTGTATGCATGGATGTCATTTTGATTTCAAAAGTGGGGGGGGGGCATGTATTCGTCGCTATTTAAATATTTGGTTTTAACCGTAAAAACTGGGGGGGACTTTTGAAAAAGTCCAAATTATGTCCGTGTGTGTATGCATCAGTGTGCACTTTCCCAGTTATCTTTGTTTGGCTGTAAAGTACATGGTGTAATTGGTAATGGATCTAATGAGCTTACACACAGAATGTGTGTGTGTGTGTGTGTGTGTGTGTGTGTGTGTGTGAGAGAGAGGGAGATCATGGGGACCCACCTGACTGTCTAGGCCCAGCAGCAGAAGCATGATGAAGAAGAGTATGGCCCAAAACGTGGGCAGCGGCATCATAGTGACTGCCTTTGGATATGCGATGAAGGCTAGTCCAGGACCTGAGTGAGACACCCTCAATTACACACGCATAGACAATGCACTGAATCCAAAAGACATCACACAAACTCTCTCACAACTTGAATAGAAACACGTTTGTAGTTGTGCAGTTATAGCCATGCATTGTCACAAATCAAAACTGCCTTTGGCTGGATATCTTCCACCAGCACACCACAGTCTATCTAGCAAAGACACTGGCATGTGGAAAAACTACTGCAGCAGTGCTGTGGTGGATAAACTCACACTACTGCAACACCCACTACCACAGCAGTATCATCGCTGTTCTGAGAATGCCGCCAAAATAATATATATGATATATTGTGAGATACATTTAATATAATAAAGTGGCCAGTGATTTTTAATAATATATGTGGGGAAAAGTAGCTTTAATGGTCTTCCAATTTATCCCCATTACTAGAGGTTCTGTGGTAGCTGTAGTGGATCTGGTCACACTCAGGTATGAACGGGATTAGATGTGTCAGGAAAGACACAGAATCTTCAAGTGTGAGCAGATGTGCTGTTGATCTTTGACCCCCACCTGACTCGGCTACGTCGGCGATGGCCACGCCCTGCTCCTGTGCCATGAACCCCAACACGGAGAAGATGGCAAAGCCGGACACGAAGCTGGTCCCGCTGTTCAGGCATCCCAGCAGCAAGCAGTCCCTACACACACACACACACACGCGCACACACACGCGCGCACACACACAAACAAAAGCATAGTTTGAAATGCATAGTTTCTATATGATAAATGCATGCAAGTGTGAACAGTTTCAGTCAGACCTAAATATTCCTGTTAACCAAAATATCTTTCTTTCTCTCTCACGCACGCACGCGCGCACACACGCCTGTACCTGTAGCAGTTATATTTGTACTTATTGTAGCTCCCCAGAGAAGTCATTGCACCGAGACAAATAGCATAAGAGAAGAAGATCTGTGTCCCTGCATCAATCCATACCTTCAGAGGGATAGACAGAGAGGAACACAGAAAGAGAGAGAGATTAGGATTTCCTTTACTTCCAAAAAATAAAAAATAAATCAGAGTTTGTGCTTACCTTGATAAGATACCCTAGATGACAAAACGTCTCTTAAATCAGTGGCTTCAAACCTATAGGCCACAATGGTACTGCTAGGCTAAGTTTGCTTGAGCTTGTTGATTGGTTTGGCATAGTATAGTCACATGACTGAAGAAGCTACCTAGTTGATTAGCATGCTACTTATGTTAGTATGAATCTGAATGAAACCTTTATACACTCTTACATGGATGAATGGTTAAAAAACAGTGTTTCAGAACAAAAGTGAAGTGGCCACCATATCTCTGACAAAGAAAACCAAGTGTAAACAAAAATGGAGGACATACACCTGTGAATACCTAGTGGTGGTATTTGTTTATACTTATATATTGTTTGTATTTGTTCTGTGGACCACAGAACATTTTGTGGTGGGCTAAGTGGGCCACGAATTGCAAAAGGTATCGAACTTTAAGAGTACAGAACATTTCCCAATGAAACAAATAAACAGGGCTTTTGCATTCACATCTACAAGCAGACACATTGTATGCACACGCACGCAAGCCGGGACACACCTCAGGATCTTGGAGGCGGCTCAGGTCAGGGTACAGGTAGAACTTGATGCCCTCGGCAGCACCAGGCAGGGTCACGCCACGTACCAACAACACGATGAGCATGAGAAACGGAAAGGTAGCTGTGAAATACACCACCTAGAGGGAGAGGGAGAGAGTGGAAAGGACGTCCACATGAGAGAGCGATTTTCCGAAACAGACAGAAGAAAAAGAGACACAAACAGGGAGAAGGCAATATGAACTGGTTGATAAAGCCCACATAAACAATTAAATACCACGATTGTATGTTGTTCAGATTAACAACATACTTACATTTACATTTATGGCATTTGGCAGACACCCTTATCCAGAGCGACTTACATTTTTATCTTATTTTTATACAAGTGAGCAATTGAGGGTTAAGGGCCTTGCTCAGGGGCACCTCAGTCATGGCCTCAGGTCTGGGGATCAAACCCACAACCCTCCGGTCACAAGACTAGTTCCCTAACCACCAGGCCATTTTAAATACTTAAAATATTTAATATAGTTAATTATTTTTCTATTACCTATATGAATTCATTCATGATGGGATTAAAACATAAATAAAAATCCGTAAAACACATGCACACACACACTTTCTCATCCCTTTTTCATTACGGCCCTTCGGCTTTTGTGCACAGTCATCCCGCCATACCTTCCTCCCTCCCTCCCTCTCGCCCTGTGTCTCACTTTGCCAGTAGATTTCACTCCTTTCCAGATGCAGAAGAAACAGATCACCCAGACGGCGAGCAGGCAGAGGGCCAGCTCCCACTTCAGCTCGCCCACCTCGTCAATGCCTGACGACAGACTCAGGACGTTATGCCTGAGGAGCACAGCAGAAGAAGGGTCAGCAGAGGCAGAGGTGGTGGGAGAGGGAGAGGGAGGGAGGGAGGGAGGGAGGAAGGAAGAGAGGGAGGGAGGGAGAGAAAGTGAAGACAGGACTGGACAAAGAGAGTAAGACAGAGTGAAAGGGAGAGAGACAGAATGGAAAAGGAGAAACAGAGTTTTGAGAATATATCCATTGTCCGTATTATGAAAAAAATGTGGGGAAAAAAAGCTCAAACTATAATACAAATATTTACAACTCTGATTACTCATACACTGCGCCACAAGCTTGTGGATGCTTGTGCATGCAGACGTGCGGCGTTTGGTGCACACTCACTCCCAAAACTCGGTGACGGGTGAGGTGAAGTTGGTGGCGTTTGCTGAGAGCCACAGGGTTCTGTTCTTGCGTGCTGTGTCCTCCACGCAGTGGGGCGTATTCCAGCCGTGCCGGCAGCGTGCCCACGGCAGCTCCCTCTGAAAACACTGCAGCAGGTAGTACAGCCCCCATGCCAGGATCACGATGTAGTAGATGTTGAGCAAGGACACAATCACAATGGACGCATAACCAATTCCTGACACACACAACACACACACACACACACACACACACACACACCTTTTTAAAATACTGTTCATGGTACCCTGCTCCTAAAGGTGATTCTGTAGAATTCCTGGTCTCAGGAATACCACTGCTTCTCCACTTAATCTCAAAAGCTCAAACAGGGCTACAGTGGGGCATGGAGCCAAGATAGAGTCAACGTGTGAACTGGCTGACTGCTTGGGTTCCCCCGTGGCTGGACTGAGGAACAGAGAGTTACCCCTCCAGAAGTAGATCTCTGCACTCTAGTTTATAATGCAGAGAACACAAACCATTTCAAATATTCTAATCTCATTTGGAGCACGAGTTGGTGCCGATTACCTTTGAAGTTCGGCAAATGCACAAGATAAAACACTAGATTAAATAGTGAGAGGTTTCATCACACTGAAACAAGCAATTTACAGGCTCTGTTATAACTGTTATGCATGAACACTGGGCTAATAAAATATTATTAGCATACAAATCCATGCCACAGGATGAATTATCACAAGCATGAAACCACCCACCATAAACAGACCCTGGGGTGCAATCACAGCCCAAAGCTACTGCCACTGTGCCCCAGCTTGTTACTCAATGCAGTGGATATCTGCAGAGATATCCAACCAGCTCATATTTTCTGTCCAATCCAGCTCCCAGAGACCTTTTCAGCAGTGGTGGGCAGTCTTCTCCACACTGGGCCCATGTGTCTACAGTCTTTATTCCAGACCAGCATGAACACACCTGACCCCTCTGCTTAATCAGGTCCTCTCAGTCTGCAAACAACTGATTAGCTGGAACGAAGACCTGTAGACACACGGGTCCTTTGTGGATAAAAATACAACAGGCTTCTCTCAACATTACAGGAATTCCTACCTTTATAATGAAGGACAGATCACTTAGTTATAATCAGGTCCCCAATCACATTAAAAAATAATGCCACACAGCAGACTGAGAGCTTTAAACAGTCAAAGCATATAAACCAGATATTTACCAAACAAAAGCATCATTCAACCTGAACGTTGGTGTGTTGTAGCTGTGAATTCTTCTCCCTCATGCACACTGGTTAATTTCGCTTCTAAATTCTACACATTTTTTAAACATTCTAAACATAGTGAATCAAAGCCATGTCGGCGTTGATATATGTCACAGGTTGACAATGTCGGCTTGCTTGCATCTGTTGAAAAAACGTTGCCATGTGTTGAAGGATGTCTGAGCCATGAAAAAAAATGTTTGCAGCTTCAGCACACTAAAGCAGAGGGAGAGTTCCATTACCAGGACTGGAGCCATTAATATCTGCACCACAGCTGTGTGTTTCTGCTTTCCAGACCAAGGGTGTGTCACCTGTTAAACTCCAGGCATGGTGCCCTGACGACCTCTAAACATTGTTGTAGTGTTATTTTAAGTTTGAAGCCAGCCAAAAGGCAGTGGGCCAGGTACAATTATGGCATCAGCTTCTGCCTAGACAGAGCCACTGTAAGAGCTTGACAGCTGTCTCTGTAATCCACACAGTGTTAGACACATACAATATAATATCAGGGAGAGTGTGGCTGTAAGCGATGCTGAGCATGTGCAGGAGAGAGAGAGAGAGAGAGAGAGAGAGAGAGAGAGAGAGAGAGAGAGAGAGAGAGAGAGAGAAGGGATATTCAGCTGCTCCGGTCTTACATGACATTCGTGAGGTAAGAGGGCTACAGTATGTTCGGTTTTGAAAATAAAACTTCTAAATGTGCAGAACCCAGAGGGAAGCGAGAGATGCTGTAAGCGCCTGTGTGAGTATAAATAGGGGCTTGGGAGGGTCAGCCAGACCTCAAGGTCACCCGGACCTGCACATATGCACGTAGGCCATTTTCCATACAGTGTGTTTGTGAAAACGTGCATTTGTGTGAAGTGTGTGTGTGTGTGTGTGTGTGTATGTATGGGTTGGGATTGTAAGGAGTGATTGGGGTGTCTGTGTGTGTGTTTATGTGCAGAGGTGTGTTACTGTGTTTATTTGCACAAGTGAGGAAAATGCACAGCAGAGAGATAATAGTTAAACATTTATTTTACAAAGACACTCCAGCTTAACACATTACTATTACAGAGCAGCTCCACTGAACTGGTTTCCATTAATAATCTTCGACTTAATGTTCTCTCTCTAATTTTCTCTCTGGTTCCAATTTTCTCTCTGGTTCTGTTTTTTCATTTTCTCTCTCCCTCTCCCTCTTTCCGCAAACAGATGAGATCCCATCATCAAATGTAATGTTTCTTAGTCATCACTGGCTGCTGTTGCCATGGCAATACAGATTCCAACATGTTCAAATGTGGAGATGACTAGTAGAGTTTGGACATTAGTCAGCGCATGTGTGTGTATGTGTGTGTGTGTGCATATACATAATTCTATATTTGTTTGAGCTGTTCAGGCTAGTTCTGGCATATGAATTACTTGACATTATACACCCGATACATGAGCTGATAGGTGTGTGTTGTGTGCATAAGAGGGAGATTGAACGTGTCGTAACAAAATTGATCCACAGCACAGAGTCAATTCTATAGAGGGAACAGCACCTCCAGACACTACCTAACAACCATTGGACCAATTAGGAGGCTTAAACATCTCAGGCAATAGAAGCAGGTCACACTTGAGATCAGCAAGCTAGACAACACCATAGAGTTTTCTGTGTAAACAAACAGTAGACCTCTAATATTTTTCATCTGACGTAGCTCATAAATGCTCGTACCTAATCAGACACATCATGTATCAATAATTTGTGTGACTAATGGGAGTACTAGCTTGTGTGGTTTGCTGTCTTTTTGACTCTTACCAGTGAAGATCGGGCAGAGTTTCTCCCAGCAGGTGATTCCTCCTTGAGAGGTGAACTGGCCCAACGCCACCTCCAGGAAGAACACAGGAAGTCCTCCGCCAAACAGGAAGATGAAATAGGGGATGAGAAATGCACCTGAGAGAAAAACAAAAAGAGACACAGCACAGAGACAGAGAGAGAGGGAGAGAGAGAGAGGGACTTTGGTTGGTATGTCAGGTGAGCAATACAACAAGAAAAATACGCTTTGACAAGGTCAATTCGGGTCTTCCTTTGTAACCGCTGTCTAGTGATTAGCAGGAACTTTATGGTGTTGAAACAGTAAGAGATTTACAGTCCACAAAAAGAGTCCTTGACACTGAAGTGAAAAGAATTAAAATTTTTAGATCATATTTACACCACAAGACTCAGAACATACTTGACCTCATGAGCTTTATTTATGAAAACACAGCAGGTTCTGTGTCACTGCTCCAAAACACACTGCCATTACCATAGAGAAGCATACTGAGCCACACACACTGCAGACCCCAAAGGAGAACAGACATGTTACACAGGTAACTGTGTCATTGTGAGTCTAAACATTTATGTAATCCATGTGTTTACTAAGGTTTGTCCTTTGTTCTAAATGTCCACACCTATGAAAGGGAGAAAGAAAACACCTAAAGAAACTGCAACAATTCATCCAGTGAATATTACATACTGATTGCTGCAAGGTTTCTATAAACACCCACAAGTAAAAGCTCACGGACCTCCGCCATTCTTGTAGCAGAGGTATGGGAAACGCCAGACGTTGCCCAAGCCCACGAAGCCCCCGGCCACAGAGAGCAGGAAGTCCAGCTTGCTCGCCCACTTCTCCCGCTGTGGAGGTTTCCCCTCGGCCTCATCCTCCGGCCGCGTGCCGGGACTCTTCCCGGGAGACGGCTTCAATGTGTCCTTGTGGAAATCCTTCAGACATTGCAGCTTCTCCTTCTGTGCCATGCTGGGAAGGCAGAGAGAGAGGACATGGTAAGAGCAAGAAAATTAATTTGACAACTGGTCTAAAAAAAAAAAAAAAAAAGTCCAACAGTATAAAAAACAAATACACACAAGCTTACAGTATTTGCAGGGCTTTCCAATAAACCTCAACAAACTTATAAAAACAAAAAATAAACTAAAATGGATAACTGAACCCAGAAGACAAGCCTTTCAGAGAAGAGATTAGATCGTAATCGATAAAGCAAACAGCGGATAAAGAGGTGTGGTTCACACAGATGTGACTGAAGAATAGAAACCTAAGAGTCCACCTGGTGTGAGTGACCTGTTCCACAGATTGTCTAGGAACAGAATTCTTCACAGCGTGACAGATTCATTAGAAATTCTGAGCTAATAAAGACCTTGCTTTGTATACTGGAGTGACTTTGCTTTGTATACTGTGGTGAAGGTTTGTTCAGACTGGCATCCAGACATGTGTTTTTTTATGAATGAAGACTGGATAAAATATTGCAACAAATGCATTTAATACCTAGACAAAATCTCAGAATTCCTTTATTAGGTAATTTTTGTATGATAATTGTAGTAATTTCTAAACATTTAACTTAAAAAAAGGCTTTATTTTGCTTATTCATCCCCATGGAAAACGTTTATATTTCTCTTCTTAAAGATCACACACAAACAACACAAATAGTTTGAGAGGAACTTTTTTCTGCAGTGAAAGGATGGAACGACAGTAATGACCATTTATGTAGGGTTGCTCAATCAGCCTTACCTATGAATCTAACACATTGTCTACAGACTATATAATTACCAGTTTTGTTTAATCTTCAGTTTGCTTCCAAAAGTTTTTTTTTTTTAATGGTTTATCAAATCAAAATGTCACCTTCAGGAACAGGTACTGGATTCACTCGTTAGAAAACTGGTTAGCAAAGTGGCTGAAGTCTGAGTCAAGTTAAGTCCACAAGTAGGATTTTCATATTTAAATATCAATAGGAAAACATTCAAATCAAGCAGAACACTTACATATGTATTACTGGATGACAACACCACTGCACTTCTTGTTACCCAAGAATGTTTAGAAACTTGTAAAAATTCTGTGAAATAAGACTGTGATTACAATAACAGGGCCATCTGGAAAGCTTGCCTAACCCCAGAGCTTGTAAATCTGAATTACTGTGTAAAGTGTTAACATCCAGGAAGTCTTTCTTCACAGACACAAAGACAATGAGCACAGATATTTTGTAAACATAACACACACAGTAAAAAAATATCATGACAACTGATGATACCATGACAACGTGAAAATGAACACTGTCCAAAAATACCAACACAGATTCTTATGAATTCACTGTATACTAGCCATGTTAGCATGTCTGGTGGGTTTTTAACATTTAAATGATGAGAACCAACCGGAGAAACCAAATCAAATTAATACAGTCGTTTAACTGTCAATCCGACATCTGTGAAATGTTTATGGTCAATAGGAGCAATGTTTGGACAATGGTTTTCTGGCAAAACAGACAGAAAGGGCGGGGCACATTGTGATAGGCGGGTGGTGTTGGGGATGGGAAAGAAATATAGAATGAAACCTCCATTTTCTGGAATAACCTAAATCATGTTTTTCATCAATAACCTGTAGGTCGGCACTGCTACTTAATGTATTGTCATGTAACTGAATGTAGAGCCATCAGTGCTCCAACACATCCCACTCAGTCCTAACCATGAAAACAAAGCGCTACATGAACCAAAACTAGGCCTCTCAGAAAATGCTTCACCGAGGAGAGCCATGCTCCCTCCTGAACTGTAATGGAGAAACAGATAAACATATGCAAATGAAATGTATAAATGTACATTAAGTTATAAAATACAAAAAAATTTTATAATAATCTTTAGAGGAAAATACTGTAAACTCTGAGGTCGTGTTTCCATTTGGTTTTCCACTAGTAAACAGGCAGGTGAAGGAGTAAAAGTGTTCAGAGAGGATGCATGACAGCCGGAGCATAAGTAGCCATCTGCTCAGGAGAGCTCTAAGAGTTATCCTGAAGAACAGCGGACTGGATAATGTTACTGGGATGAGAGGGGTTTATCGATTTTAGATTTGTGGGCACAGAATTAGCCCATAGGTAAATCCCTCTACACTGGGAAGGGGAATTGATGTCAACTTTTATCTCACCAACCGTCATCATTTATATTATGCTAATATATATCCTGTACATAAAATATACTCTGTATACCCTGTATATAAAACAAATGTAATGTGCAACATTTCAACAATTTCTTGTTAATTTATTTTATTTAAGTTCATGATCTCTTAAGTATAGTGGTTTTTATTCATACGATGCCCCCCAAAAGCTGTTGCTAATACTAATAGTAAATAAAGGATGATAAAACCCAGTTAGAATTAGTGAGTTTGTGCCAAATTACTTAACTTGGTTTTATTAATTGAACATAGTGTATTAGACTGGCCAGGAAACAGCTCCATAAGGAAACAGCCCTGACACTATTACAGGTTGCAACATAAATGTTGACATGGCCGATATGGTATTTATGGTGTAAGGAGAACACTTGGGTAATGGGCAAAGTCTCAGCAAAACCAGCAAAGTCAAGCTTTAAAAATAACTGAAGAGTAGCATGTTGGAATTTGAAAAAAGATTTGCTACAGTTTTTAGCAAGATGGCTGCTCAGGGGGCTGGTGAATTATGGCTGACGAGTAATAACCAGAATGACAGTTAGTTAGTTCAGGTCAGCTACAGAGAACATAGCCAGTACAGCCAAGCAAAGGAAGCCCAGGGAAAAGGCACCGCAAAACCCGGTGATTATCCACAGAAATCCCCAAAGGAATGGCCCTTATACATCCCCTCTGCATGGGGTAAGAGAATTCAGTAAGTCCCCAGAAAGGATCCAGGTAGCTCTCCCATAGGTGCAAATGCACAAGAGGTGTCAAGCCCACAACCAATAAGGCAAGAGAAGGAAGATGGCAGGGGAGATGAGACTTACTCAGAATGGGGAAGCTGGTGGTGACTGAGGTTCGGCATAATGGACCTGTTTAAACTGGGTAAGGGCAAAAGGCTGTGAGGGCAGGCAACTGCTAATCCAAGACAGAGGACACACAGCGACTCTGAGGAGTTCAGAGGAATCAAGGCCAGTTGCTCGGCAGAACAGACATTCGGAACTTGAAGGGAACAAACAGCATAATCCAGGTAGCCACCAAAGGTGGCTATGAAACATGACGGTAGTACAAAAGTTAGCAGAATCAAAGTAGAAATTTTTTTTATGTCAGTTGGATTTTTGGTTAAATTATTGCTTTTCATGCGCTGTATTTTCATCTGTTCATTCACTGTTAGAAACTACTGTCACTGTTACAGTCACTCCCTTTCATGAAAACTTTAAAAGATTTAAAGCAAGCCATGACAAGGACGTTAAGATATATGAAATGAAAAAATAATGCTAACTGAAAATCACAATCTGGCAGTCGAACACAGGATGGCAGTATGTCCCTCAACCAGAAAAGAACACATGCACACAAGTTGTTTACTCATTAATCTTTAGTCTGTGTGTGTGTGTGTTCCTAAATATGTCCCAGATAATGATTCAGTCTTTTCCATCTTTATCATTTTATTATTTTTAAGCTCCCTGGCCCTTAAGCAGAACACAGCAGAATGACCATACAGGAGTCTTAAGTAAAATATTCCCTGCAGGATGATGTTAAAAAAAATCGAGTAACTACAAATTCCAATCAGGATTACAGATTTCCTGTGGAGGTGTTCAAATCAAATTAACCTCCTTAAGGGTAACTGGGTTTACCTTTTTCTCATTTAAGATATAGAACACATATCTTAAATATATAAAGGCAGAGGTACAATATAGTATAGTTATTTGTTTTCTATGGTCAATTTATGCACACAATGACTGTTCAATATAAATAAGCACACTGTCATTCCGGAAAATAATTTTTAATTAGACAATGTTGTAAAGTGCTATTAGTATACTAAGCTACCTTTTATGGTGGGCTACCTTTGTAAAGTGTTTTAAGTGTTTAGGGTTTATAGCAGCAATTGCTTGGGCTTTAGGCTGGTTATTAGGTCTGATTACATAAAATGACTGGAAATAGTTTAGCTTCTAAGGGTTTAAACTTTTCTTTCTGCTCATATGAAGATGTCTGCCTGAATACTAACTTCAAAATGAACAATACGTTGAGCAGGACTAGAGCAATTTAATGGAGGGACCATGTCCGGCACATGTGGTTTTAGAAAGTGTAGCACATATAAAGAACATGTAAAACTTAAAAGCGAAAAGTGGCGGAGGGCACATGGGGTGGCCAAACAGATTCGAGAGGTTGGCCTGGACCCTGGATTACCCCCCCCCCAGTTGAGAATGGGAGGGTTATCCATGTGAGATAGGTGGGGTAACAGAATACACAGCACCTACATGGCTGGTTTTACGCTTTCGGTGGATCTATCTATCGCAAACTCATGTAAGACAAACGAGGAAGCGTGGAGATCGCATTCTGACATCTTACCACTTGTTTACACAACAAAATCCCTAGTGTTGAATTACCATTTACGCCGTTGGATTAACACCTACAATTTTCGTTTAAGTCTGGCTAGACACACTGTGAGTTTATTTAACACTGGGGGTCTGGCTTGCAGCACGGGAACTGGAACATGTTTAAGAATGGCCTTTAAGCGTTAATAACAAACATCACTGGCTTTCATCTTCCGGTCTAAGTGTCAACAGAGCAGCAGCTGCCTTTGGTGTGCTTCAGCGACAAATATGAAAGAGTACTGGGTCTGCCTCTAACGCTATTTACTCGTCAGGACGGTGTGAGTTAAGGACTTCAACTTAACTAAACGAGTTATGAGATGTCCCGTTTCCCTTGCAAGGTCATCGTCTGTCGAATATCATATTACAGATTTATCAGGCACCTGCGGCGGTAAAATCAAACGTCGTTTCTCCACAGACAACGATGCCCGTGAAGTATCCGTTTACTGTCGGACGGTTGCCCTAATTCCCCAAAGCATCACTTCGTGTGAGGACAAGGAGCTGGCGTGAACAGATTTTAAGTGATCTTCATATCTATGCTGAATAGAATTTAATTAAATTATGTCTAACTCAGATGTGTCAAAATGTTGCCCTGGTAATGAAACAGTGCGACGACGACGTCCATCAACCATAAGAAAGGCTAGACACGCCTCTAACAGACAGCGTCTCATTTTTGATAAATTCTAGCTCGACAAAGCCGTCTACGCATGGACGTGGTGTCCTGCATGTTTATATACGTCCATTAACCACAGAACTACACTTGACAATTACCAAAAGACAAGTGAAAGAACTGTTACACTGGCCTGACAAATAAAATTAAAATAGGCGTGACAGTAACCCATATTACGTGTGTGGCAACCGGCATCACAACGTTGCCTCCCCATATGGCACCTGGCACCATTTAGTTGCAAAACAATCTTTAAACGTTTCCTCAATCGGCACCTGGAGATAAGAGCCCACAGACCACGCGCATCGGCCGCGCGCACAACAGCCAAGATTATGGCCATTAATGTACTTTATTCTCCCATTATAATCAGGAGCTACGACGCTCTCCGAGCTGCCGGCCACAATACCCATTTGAAGAAGCTATAGACTACAATAGATTCCACATCCTTCAAATCTCAATTAAGAACGGTGGCCAAAATATTAACTGTCTGGCATCATTATTAAGTCTGAAAACATCTGAACTATGGACGGCTTCGTCAAGAGAATTGAGAGACGTGTTCGCACCAACCTAGTTAATCACAAAAGGCCATCAATAGAATCCCTTTAAAGAAACCGCTAAGTGCCGGGAAAATGTCTGGGAATTATCCCTCATTCCATGGTGCTGTGCCTAAAAATTAGCGCAGGTCTTAATGCTTGGGAAAAAATGTATTGACGAACTAACTCAATTAATGTATCTCTATAAAGAAAATTACAACGAAATAGTTGTTACAATTATAAACGTAAAGTATACACAAAAAGGATGCGCTCATTGAAAAAAGCAGAAACAGCAGTAATGTTTCTCACTGAACTGAGGATGGTCACTTACCTGTCAACTGTATTTATTGCTCAGTACTTCTCGTTATTTCTTGTGCGGTGTGTGTTTGACGAGACAAGAAAAATTATATTCACGCCCTCTCTTCCCGACCTTCGCGTCTTATATGGGGAGCGCGTGTAATATTGGAGAGAGTGGAAAAACACCAGACCCTCCATGCAACAGGAGATTGTTTCTTAAAGAGACATGCACACGCGCGCACGGTTTCCCTCTACAATTCACATCGCCAGCCACCGTTCACCTCGCTTCGTTTGTAGTTTCCGTGTGGGCGCGCATGCGCATCTGGAGTCAGAAATAACAGCACGAGGATGTAGAGAAGGTAGTGACGGACTGGAGAACCACATGTGATTGTGTCAATGGCAACCAAGTAAAGTGTATGCTTCTTATCAGAGGAGCGTAGATTATACGGACAAAATCATTTTTAAAGGAGGGGGGGGGGGCTTTAAAAATGTTTCATTCATTGAGTTAGATTATAAACTCATACCGAGTTACACACGTTAGTATAATGGACACAGGCGCGCGAGCGCACGTGTCCTGCAGTTTTCCAAAGTCCACCTAACAATACTCTTGCGAAATAGTTGGACCCCCGTCAGATTTAAATGCCAAACAAGGTCAATGGTGACATTTTAATTGGCCAAGTTTCTACCTTTACAACGTTCATTTATTATGTCCTCGCCCTTTAATATCTTTAGTGTTCACAAATAGGCCGCAAGTGAATCAGTGGCAGGTCATTGACTTGCTTGTAAATGTAACCAAGATTACCAAACTGGTTCTAGGATTCCAAGGTTTGTTCATAGAAGTGTATCAAAGTAATTAATTTGATGTCCTTGATTTTTTTCCCCTGTGAAATTCGCTGAATGGAGAATTTTGTTAATCTATATGCATGTTAATATATATTTTAAATGTATCATTTTAATTTCTGTGTTGTATGCAGGATTGTTGCAGCAAATTCTGGGCCCTGTACACTCTCAATGTCAGTGGGCCCTTATAAATGCCAATAAACGAGGCACATGAGTAAAATGGGCCCCTCTCCCTACTCGGGCCCTGGGTAGTCAGGTCCACTTTTCCCCCCACTACCACGCCCATGGTTGGATGTGTTCACTTTCAGCAGTCACACTTAAAAAATACAGCCCCAAATGTTTAATGTTGCCCCAAATGCTCTTTTGTTATCACAACTACAAGAACTACAAGTTGTGCATCTTAGGTAATACTTACTCAGTACAAATCTAAAACCTCCTAAATGTTTTAGCTCAAATTAATGGCAGTTATTATTTCTTTAAATTTTTTCAATCAGTTTTCAATAATTATTTTTTTTTACTATGACTTGAAGCCTTTTGGGTAAACTTTAAGCAATACTGTGCAGCAATGTGTAATAATCATACTAATACAATCATCAACATGGGTGCACGTGCAGTATGTGTGTTCAGTGTGTTTGTGCATGTGCAAGAGAGAGAGAGAAACTGTATACTGTACATAGACAGATGGCTGGTCCATGTGTCTGTGCTATGCTGCTTACCGGGATTTTGGTCACAGGGTTAGCACAGCACAAGAAAGAAAATCCTCTCTATAATTCTTTCTGAATGTTTGTGGTATTTATCAGTAGCATATTCACATGGTAGGATAGTAAATTATTTCAGAAAATTTTGTGCACTGTCACTCATGTCCAAGCATTTGGACTTTTATTTTAAAGAAAGGATCCAGATTTTATCCAGAAACCTATTTCTTGTGACTCTATATTCCTTTATACTTGTTTTGTTTGTTTATTTTTTGTAAAAGTTCATTTACAACATATGATCTAAACTATATACAGTACAGTGTCAAAACCATGGCGCAGTAACACAATCGTTCCTGTTTTTCATAGGAAGCAATGCCTACGAGGTTAAAATGTAGAATGTCACCTTTAAATTTACTTCCGTACTAGATGAAATGGGTCATTCTTCTTTTGTGCAAAGCACCATGCACTGAAAGCTACTGGTTGGATGTGAACAGTAAGATGCACATGCAGACCTCAGAATGTTTCCCCCGTTGACTGTGTCATCATCAATACTGTGAGTCACATCCACTGACACACATGCTCATGCTGTCACGTTTCGCAGATGAGATGCTCAGCTTGGTTCATCACCCTCAAATTTAATCGGACTCTTTTACCTTATTATGTGCTGGGGAAAGAGTCAAAATCAGAAAAGTCATGCCACTAAGTATTCACTTCTGAAGGGTATTGTATGTAATATAATATCCTATGAGCAGGGCAACATAAGTTCAAAGGATCCACTTTGCATGAAGCTTTTACGTAAATGCTTATGGCAACCCATTTATGGGTGTTGCCAGGGTGCGATTTCTGATCTCTGGAGCTCCTGGCCACAGAGGAGGAGAACACCTCTCAGCAGATTGTGCAGTGACGGAGTTTCGCTATATTGGGCCACCCAAGGAGAAACACCTCCAGACATGCTTGGCTAGCCGATACCCCCCTTCTTCTCTCAGTTGCCCAAACGCGGTACCTTGTGCTTCCTGGTTGCTCACTTATTTTCCCAGTTATTTTTTTGCGACATTTGTTAATGCATTTTTTTTGGTTCAGGTTAATTTAGCTGGAAGTTACAGTGATCTCGTTAAACCTCTAAGCTATGATGTGTGTGGTGTTTTTATAGAATGCTGTGCTGAGTTACTCTCCGCTCATTAAATTGGCCCTTTTGTGCTTGTATTTGTTGCCCCATCATTGTGCTTCTTGGGTTATTGAATGGGCTTGGTTTGTTTGTTGAGAGTTTGGTTGGATGATAGTGTTGCAATGCTTCTTTCTGATAAGGGGTTGGGTGACCTACAGTCTCCTGTTCTCAGCAAAGTCATGTGCTGCCACAGTAATCCTCTTTCACTCTTGCATGCACTCTGTTGGTGTGTGTGTCTGTGTGTGAGAGTGTGTGTGTGTCTGTGTGCGAGAGTATGCGCGTGCACGTTCTTTTGTGTGCATGTCATAGGACCATTGCTGGAAACTCACACACATGTATACACACTCACAATGCACACACAAAGCATGCTTATGTGGCTGTGAGTGTAACCTCTAAATGTATCTTAAGGTTACTCCTGTAGGTGAAACAAGGCATGTTAACCCTACACCACTCTTATTGTAAGTCAAGTCAACATGATACCAACATCAAGAAGTCATACCTCATACTACTGTGACTCTTGGCTTTGTTACACACATTGGAAGTTTAACAGTAATGTGCCTGTTAAACTACATTACCCACAAACAGGAAAGGAAAAGAAAGTCTCCAGTGACCTTAGTCCAGTGGGCATGTTATAAAGGTCTATTTATAAACATACTAATTGTGTTTGGATTGATATGAGGTTAAATATTTTCTCTGCAGGACACTAAACACCAATCATACCAAAAGAAACAGGAATCAGATACAAAGGTAAAATGGTGCTGTAGATCGGCTTCTGTTTTCCTTTTAATTTCATATTCGTACTGCAAGAGCAATTTCTATGTTGTTTAATGAATGTTTGTTATTTTCACATAGCAGAAGCTCAGAAATAACTTTTTGTAATTTTTTTTGTATATTTCCATATAAAGTAATGAAATTGTTCACCAGGCAAATTGAAGCTTCCAGGACAACAACCCAAATATATACTCAGACAATGACTTTCAGAGCAAATTTCACAAATGACCGAGTCTTCAGGAGACGTTCGTCCTAAATGGGTGCTCTACACAGGAAGTGCAGTTAGATAAGTTTCCTTTCGCTTTGACACCTGACCCTAGAGTGACCATCTTTTGTTGATGTTAATTGTTCAGTGCAGATATGGAATTGAGATGTTATTGTAAGAAATTACTGTCTGGCACTCTGAAATCATAAATAGAAAATAGAACAGTCCAGTTATGGCTTGTTCTTGTTAAATTCTATTAATAGGTTAACAGAGGAACTGTCACGTTGAGCTAGGACAGGGGAGGATCCATGCACTATGTGTAGTAAAATGAGAGAGAGAGAGAGAGAGAGAGAGAGAGAGAATTCAAAACTCAGAAAACTAGGGAAAATCCAGATCGATCTCATAACTCACTGTGGAATGCACAGTTAAGTGAAGGGTGCAGTATGTCAACAGCAGGGATTCAGGATTGCTGCTCCAGGCCATAACCTTTCTAATGCATGAGGTACTGCAGAGTCTGAACCATATCGGCACACTCCTCATCGATCTCCAGAGGATGAGGAAGAGGCGCAGGAGGACTAGTATCAACAGGTAGTGAATGGAAAATGGACTATGGACAGGCTTCAGCAGGGAGAGATTGACCATTGGAAATAGACACATATAAGGTGGGAACTGGAGGTGGTAAGTGAAAGGGTTAATAAATCGTAGACTCCTGTATGGGGTGAAGACTCCTGGGCCGTCAACTTCCCGCAAGGTAGGTGGAGGTCCTGGGTGGTTAACCAGACCTGCTGTGCATGGTGAAACGGATGAGAGGGTCTGCATCATTTACTGGTGAAGGTTTATTGTGTTCACATTGCCAGGTGGAGCTGCACATGTGAAACATCACAGATGTGTGTACTACAGCTCTGGCAGTCCTCCACAGATGGGATGTCAGAAAGGGTCCCCACAGGAACATCGGTGGGTGGTAGCCTAAAACACACTGAAAAGGCATTAGATGCAGTGAAGAGAAGATTAGGGAATTCTGCCACGCTCAGTGAAAAGTGCTGAATTCTTGATTCAGTTGTATGGAATGCCCATTTGTTTGCAAATGCTAGCCTGAGGTGAAGCTAATGTTGATGCCCAGTCTGTGCCCAGTCTGTCTCCATGTGCAAGAACAATATCAAAATACATAGGTTGAAAGGTAGTTCATGCTGTTTGAGAGTGGATGTGAGCTTAGGGAGAGGCAGGAGGCAACACATCTTTGAGAATCTATTTCCTTTTTATGATAGTGTAATGGATGGTGGGAGGTCTGTGACAGTGTCTATGTGCAACTGCAGAGTCTATGTGGCACTGATAAAGGGAATAAATTGTCAGCGGATAACTGTCTCAATATGTGAGACTGAGAACAGGTGAGACAAGAAAGAACACGATCAGGTGAGTTGTATAAGAGATGCCTAAATGTCCTGTGCTAACAATTGAATGAGCTTACAGCTGGTAATCAGCATCATAAAGTGACCGCCTAGACTAGACGTTTACTGCCTAGTGACTAGACATTTTCTTTTGGGCTTTCCAAAGCTGGGACCTCACTCTGCTGAGCCACAATTTCCTCATACAGATCTCATTGTACAGGAATGGTAACACAGGTGGTAATACGGGATCGGCCTGAGTGGATTTCTTATTCATTCATTCATGTGGGAGAGAGCACTTGTCAGGATTTTCTTTGAGCCTGGCCAGTAGGTTATCATAAATTGAAAGTGTGTGAACAACAGAAACATCCTAGAGGTCTTGAGATAATCTACATTCTCATGGTCAGTGAGGATGAGAGGTGAGGTGTTGGGTACCTTTCTGTCACTGCCACCAATAATCCCATGCAAGGTCAATTAACAAGAGATCTCCATTCCCAACATTGCAGTTCCACTCCATAGGGCGTAATGTCTTCCTGAAGAAATAACAATAATTATTCCTCAGGTTGTCTGTGTTGTTGAGACAGCACTGTTCCTACCATAACCTCTGAGGCATCCACTAATGAGATAAATGGCTTGAAGGAATCACGTTGCTACAATATGGGTGCTGAGGTGAACGTGTCTTTAAGGGAAAACACCTGGTCAGCCACAGGGGTCACAAGCATCTCTGTGTTTTTAACGTACCTGTGAGGGAAGCTACCAAAGTGCTATAATGCCTGATGAAACTGTGAAAACTGTTTGTGAACCCAAGGAAGCCTTTGATTGAACCCGGTGTGGGCCATTTAGTAACTGCAGATACATGGTCGTCATTCTTGGAGATTTCTTCAGGTGAAAGGGTGTTATTATCCGTAAATGAAAAACACAGAGCTCTGGTGAAATGTTTTTTTTTTACTATGCATGCTAGAGAATATATAAGAATACCATATATGGAAACTATGATGATCAGCATTCTCAATGGGAATAGCGTCTATGTTCAAGGACTTTTAATAGAAAATGGTCCTGATGGAGATGGTCACACAACTGTTGAATCTCAAAAACATTGATGATCTCAGACTACAAGTTTAGCAGAGTGGAGAAGGACAGTTTTCCATATGTCTGGAGGGTGCAGATTGGGGAGGAGGTGGTTAGGTGAGGTCCAGTTATCAGTCAGCGATATTTAGTGGCGTCTGGAGGAGTCATGTCTATCAGCTTAAACAGGAGAATCGGAGGAATAGAGGATAGAGAAAGAGGTTCATGAGAGAAAGTGTGTGGAACAGATGTCTGGGCACAGACTGGGTGCTGTGTGCACATAAGGTTATTGACTGAGATGTCCATCTGAATGTGTTACACAAGGTTTTCAGCAGTGCTGCTGTACACAAGATTGGTTTGGAGTGTTATGTTGAGACCCCTCTGAAACAGTTAATGGAGCAGGGTTATCCAAGCTGAGCAGAATTCCATGGAATTCCGGAGTTCTAGGAACACGGAATTCCTCTCTGTTTGCTTTCCTTAGCAAACCTCACAAAACAAGGTCAGGATCCAGAGGTGGGTAGAGTATTCAACAATTTTACTCAAGTAAAAGTACAGTTACTTGAACCAAATGTTACTCAAGTAAAAGTAAAAGTATGCATCACAAAAATTTACTTGAGTAAAAGTAAAAAAGTACTTTGATTAAAAGCTACTCAAGTAGTGAGTAAATGCATGAGTACTGTCTCGTGTCAGTAAATTACATCATGGGAAATTGAATTACGGGAAACAATGACTTTTAATGATAAAAATAATTTATTATAAATAAATATTATATATATAAATTATTTATTATAAATAATGTGTATTTTTGTTTGTTCCTAATTATTAGGCCTGTGTAACTTTAATGTGTTCCACAAAGGCACTAACTGATGAGACTGTCAGCCAATACGTGTAGCTACAACTTGACACCAACTGAATCAATTTGTAGCAGACTTAATCATCCTATATTGCTAGTGTGTACAATCAGTGTGAGCATGGACGTAGTTTTGATTTCATAAGTGGGGGGGACACAACCTGGGGTGGCGAACTGTTGAGCGGGGGGGGGGGGGGGGGGGGGGGGGGTTGAATGAAAATTGTTGAGCGCTGTGAACAAAAATTGTTGAGCGGGGGGGGGGGGGGGAGCTCGGAGCTGCATGATCCTAGTGCTAGATTTGTCGCTATTTGGATATTGTTTTTTTAACCGTTAAAAAGTGGGGGGGACATGACTTCGTCGCTACTTAAATATTTGGTTTTAACTGTAAAAACTGGGGGGGACCAAAACCGGCTTTTGAAAAAGTGGGGGGGACATGTCCCCCCCGTCCCCCCCCCAAAACTACGTCCGTGAGTGTGAGAACTGGTTTTTAGTATTGCACTGCGTTACATTTAATAATTACATCATACAAACGTTATGCCTCAGAGATAGCATTACACAAAATTATACATACAGCAAACTTATCGCATCGTGTTTCCTCATATTTGATGTTGAGTTCTTGTAGGCTGAAATGTCCACACGTTTGCAGACACGATTGGCAGCGCCAAGGTTGCAAACTCTCACGCATTGAGCGTGAGACACACGCATTTGGCTGTCTTCACACGCTTACACGCCACACATCCGATTTCTCACGCCGAAAAAAATCTAGTTTATTTACCTCTGATCCACATCTATGATTCAATGAGTTACTAGTTCGCTCTGGCGCCAACCACTGGCGATCGATTGATCGCGATATAATACTTAATTTTTGTCCATTTTGTCCACCCAAACGCCCACCCCGGTTTAAATCTCACTAAAAGTGATCTTGAAAACTTGGCAACCCTGCAGCGCATTATATAGCTGTCCTTTTAAACGTTTGTAATGTAAACATTGGCTGTATGAGGTCAGGGATGTTCGGGAGGTTTTTCTGTCACTTTCTTGCTAGGGTGGAAAAAGTTTGCGTATGTGATCACGTGATTGACCGGCTTCATTTGATTGGTCACTCATACTCTGGTGCCGAACGTTGGTCAGTCTTCTCACTGAAAAGACGAATTATTTACAAAACGAAAGTAACGGTAGCGCGCGGCGCAAATCCGATTGTAACGGAGTAAAAGTCGCGTTTTTCTCACCACATATTTACTCAAGTAAAAGTAGAAGTCTTTCATATTAAAACTACTCCTACAAGTACATTTTTGTCCAAAAAGCTACTTGAGTAAATGTAACGGAGTAAATGTAACACGTTCCTACCCACCTCTGCCAGGATCTCAATCCATGGTGGGGTAATCAAACTTGGATTTGGAGATGGGCACTCGAGTGAGCGACTCGAGTCAGAGTCGCATTTAAGTCGCCTAAAAATACTTCATACTTGACTTGAAACTCGTCCCCAATGACCATACCTGTCAAGTGTCCCGTTTTGGCTGGGACAGTCCCGTATTTTACCGCTCTGTCCCGGCGTCGTCCCGTATTTTTATTTTCCCGTATTTGTCCCGTATTTTCAGTTTTCAATTTTTATTTTTTTAAAGCATTCATGTGCCTCTCCAAACAGAATTCTGTCACTAGCCTCGCGAGAACTGCCACCCAGACTACTGCAGATGACAGTTCTCGCGAGGCTAGTGACAGAATTCTGTTTGGCGCGGCACATGAATGCTTAAAAAAAAAATAATTAAAACTCGCGGGTTTAGTGTGAGCAAACCTGGAACAACAAATCAGAGATGGATTTAACGAGAGAAGGCAGTCCTGCCAAAAAAGCTAAGCGTACGTGCAGGGTTGCCAACTTTTGACGTTCGCTTGGAGTGAGATTTTAACCTGGAGCCGGTGGCGAGTGTATTTTGTTGAGCGGGGGGGGGGGGCGAACGAAAGTTGTTGAGGGGGGGGGGGGGGGGGGTCAAATGCGTGCGAACGGTCAAATGCGTGTGTCTCACGCTCAATGCGTGAGAGTTGGCAACCCTGTACGTGTGAGTACCTTGCCGAATGGGACAGGGAATTTACTTTCCTAAAGAGGAGCATGGAGGGGCATAGCTACTCCTGTAAGATATGTAGCTGTGATTTTAGTGTCTCTCATGGGGGAAGGAACGATGTCCGTCAGCACGAACAATCTGCCAAGCACAAACGCGGGCTAAAAGCACAGAAATATGCCCAGGAGATGTCCCCATTTGTAGCTAGAAATACCACTAGAAAATTATTTTTTTATTCATTTGTAGTTCAAAACATATTTGGGGTGTTTTTTCTTCACTTTTGCCACTCCAAAGATGTTTTCGTTTCTCCTACAGCCTCGATTGCAACTATATGCAAATAACTGATTATGCAAATTAGGCGATGACGTCATATACGGGAAATGTCCCGTATTTTTAAATACAAAACTTGACAGGTATGCCAATGACTCTCGACTCGACTCGCACTCGTCCAAAATAAACTTGTGAACAATAAGAGTTATCCAGGCATTGTGTGCAAGTTATAGAAAAAAACACCTTCTTTGTGTGGTTATTTTGTTATTATTATTCCTTACTTTTGTTTCAGTGATTTGGGCCACAGCCCCTTTTCTCGCGACGTATCACGACATCGTTTGTCAAGAGCGGGAAATTTGGAGGGAATCATCACGCAAACGAAGCTGGAGTACCGCACGTGGAGCCTTTAGCTAGACCCTCCAGAAAGTCGCGATGTTGCGATTTGCAACTTCAACGCAACTTCAAGCAAACCCCGCGAATTCAGGGCGGTGTTGCAACTTCAGCCAATCACCGCAACTTTCCCGCATATTTGACCAATCACTGATGTCGTCTTGATGTGACGTCGACAAACTCCCGCCTTACTTCCGTATATACGTTCAAGAGGAGCAGACTGAAAGCAGCATGAGCGACGAAAATAACGGCAAAAAGATCCCGAAAAGCAGTATCCCGGTACACTACATGCGGGGATAAACAGTTTTTTTTCAGTAGATAGAATCGATTATCTATGACACCCTGGATGATATTTAATTACTATTAGAACCGGCCCGCAGGCCACAGCCGCCCGATGGTGTTTTGCACGCACATACACTACATTCCCCACAATGCAACGGTAGTCCGCGAAGTCACTGCAGCGCACACAAGCGGCGAGGGTCTGCGCGGCGAAGATGACGTAATCGCAGTGGCTCCGCTCGTGCGCGAGGGCGTCGCACGCTGTCGCGCAAGGTCGTGCACCTCTCGAATTTTGTAACTGCGCGCACCAGTTAAACTTAATTAAGTTAAATATTTATACATATAGTCGAAATGATTCGAAATAATTCGCTTTTTTATTCACATTATTTAATGGTAGTTTATTTTCAAAACGCCCAATCTTAACGTCTTCACATTCTCTCATGTTTCGTCCTGGAATTACAAGAGGCTCGTATTTGTTAACGTAATACAAGAGAACTGTTCAGTCAGACAGATTTGTTGTGAAACGAAGTCGTTACAATTTCAAGCATTTTCAAGTACTTTAGCCTAAATTCCAGCACTTTTCAAACCTTTATTACTTTATTCATTTAATGTACAAGACACGTTTTCTTTGAAGGAAGTTTGTTTTTATCTGTTTGCTTGTTGAAAAATGTTTTCACTTGAAATTACTGACAGATCTATAAGAAAAAAATGATTTATTCATTTAGGCATTAAATAATATACACTGTGTTAGGTCTTGGTTCAATAGGCTATGTGCAATCATTTCAATATGTTTTAATAAACATTGAACCCTCGGCTTGTAGCAAATTTGGTTTTTTGGCCCTCGGTGTATTTGACTTTGACATCCCTGACATAGAGTAAGAGAAATAAAATCATTGCTTGAAGTGTTAAAACCAGGGGTTTTATAAGAAGCATAATACCCATAAATAAATAAATCAGGGTTGCCAACTCTCACGCATTTGACCGTCTTCACACGCTCACACGCCACACATCCGATTTCTCACGCCGAAAAAAAATCTAGTTTATTTATCTCTGATCCATATCTATGAGTTACTAGTTCGCTCTGGCGCCAACCACTAGCGATCGATCTCGATATAATACTTAATTTGTGTCCATTTTACAGGCCGCCCTGTTACAACTTACATTCGCTAACCCCCCCCCCCAAATCTCAAATCTCACTCCAAGTGATCTTGAAAAGTTAAAATGGACTACTAAATAGAGGAAACCATACAACATTTACTCCCTATTGCAATGTACTCACAAAAAAGCAAAAACACATCGCAACTTCCATCGCAATTTTTTTGAAAAACACCCGCAACATCAAACATTTTAGCCCGCAACAATCACAAAAAAGGCCCGCGAAATCCTGGTGGGACTGTTTAGCTATAGGGAGTTTTAAATCCTTGAACTTCACCGAGGATGCAACGTGTAAAGAATGTGGGAAACAAATTAAGATACCGGAAAGACCACATCAAACTTCATAAGGCACCTGAAAACACACCCGGGTAGGTTTGTTTAGTTTACGTTAGACACTTAGCTGTCATTATAGCTAACGTAGTAGCCCCAATTAGCGTAGTTGCCTCTTGTAAACAAACATCAAAACAACAATCGACATTTTAACTGTAAATAAAACATTTTACTCGCCACAATTATTGTTTTACAGGAGCGATATGTGTGTAAATTAATGTCCGTAATGATGATATTGTTTACTTCGTAACTAACAGATGTTTGTCCCCCAGTATCTCCCACCACGTTAAGATCGTTTGAATAACCGCGGAACGAAAATGAGTGACGCGTGCTATACGGTTTTGAGCACACAAAATTACACCGTTGTTAGTCATATTTAAATAGTTTTCAGATGTTATTTTTTTCAAAAAATAATATTTAATTCATTCTGAGACGAGTGCTTACGTTTTTATAAATTTCTCTAAGGGTATTGGACACAGACACAGAAAATATGCAATACGTGGAAGTGGCCAATAAAGGGGAAAGCCGATAATAGTAACTACCAAAGTAATATATTAAATAATTATTTTTCCATCTCAGGTGCTTAAACGTATCCTGGTATTGATTTGAGACATAACTTGAACTCTAGTCAAAAGACTTGTGACTTTACTTGAACTCCAGTCTAAAGCTTCCTGACTTGACTGAAGCTCTAGCCTAAAGACCTGTGACTTGACTTGGACTTGTATTTTGTGACTTTTAAACAGCTCTGGTTTGGTGGCAACTATGCCACAGTGCTACTGCTCAGGAATGTGCTTCTCTGGTTTTTAATCCTGAATCTAAAATAAATAAAGGCATCGTTTCTCTCTGGTACTGCCACTGGCATAACAGACTGGTGGGGATTTTCTGATGAGGAGGGGGGACTGAAAGGGTTTTGTCCATCTTTGCTGTCCTCCTGTTGCTCTAAACCAGCTTAGTGGTCTGCTGCATCCATAGCATGGTGAGGATTTATGTCACGTTGATCTATGACACTGGAGTATTCAAGCAATAGGCAGAGTTAAAATAAAAGCCCAGGTGAACCAAGGTTCAAAAATGAATCAGTAGAGACACAAACAGGCAAAGATTGAAAAAAAACAAGGAAACTTGGGAGAAAACAAAAAATGCTCAGTATACTGAGCAAATGAAATAATACTTTACAAAGACAAAATGGAGAAATTTTATGAGGCGTATTTATAAGGAACTGTAAATGGTTGATAGGTGGACACCATTGGTATTAAGGTGCAGGATGGTCACCAGAGATGTTAGCACATGTGGTCATTTTCCCTTATCATATTTATTTATTGTTCCATTTTCTGTTGTATTACTTTGTTTAATATTACAGAATGACAAGATGTAAAACATTTATTACAAACCACATTGGTCTGAAAATGTTGCCTTGGTAACCAAGGACTTTTTCTGTCCTGCACTGAGCAGTGGGTGTCAATTCCCCTGTTTCACAAATGGCTGGTAATGAATTTGTTCAAGCAAAGCTGTCTAATACGTCACTTTAGAAAACCTCCCTTATGTTCTGGTTATGTTTTTAATGCACAACTGAAACAGAGTCACACTTGCTGTAACAAATCCTTGTTGAAACAGAGCAGAGCTACTTCACTGTGTTTTTAGGCACTGCTACCTTTGTGTTTTTGTAATGTGTTCTCCACGAGGTGGAATGGTTGTGGGTTTAATTGATACTTTGGTAAAGAGCTAATTATGCATATCTACAGATGCTACAATAGCTTGCCCTTTAACAACAATCTTTGGTGAGTGGATCAATCTGAATAGTTCAGTCCTGTATTTCTTTCACCTTGTGAGTCTACAATGCCTCAAAGTTCAAGGACTTGAACTTCTAGTGTATACACTCAGCTCATATAATGCGCTACTATGGTACGGAGTCTTCAGTCAGATTTCAGCCGCGATTTACCTATAAACAGCATCAACTTTTTCTCTGCACCCGTGGGCAGCGCATGTACACTGTGAGGTACACATTACATCATTAGATCACAGGACATTAGTTTTTACTTCACACATGTATCAATAGACTCTGGAAGCCAGAGTGATATATATATTTGATATATTCTTTTTCGAACATTTATGAAGCACTTATTAAGCACTTATGAAGCATAAGTGAAAAAACATTTAGTGAAAAAGCTTAGCTCTAAATAAATTCACGTTTCATACAGAAAAGCACGAGACAAAAAATGTAAAAAAAAAAAGAAGAGAAAACAATAACCAGGACATGATAATTTGCACCCTTTGTTCTGTTTGAAATAAACGAAAAGATCTGACTCATTTGTGATACATTAGAAATTAGACTCAACAGATTCAAACTTTTCAGTGCTCACATGACTTCAGTTAGCCAATGAATGGTGGCTTTGATTGTTTAAAAGGTTTAATTCCATTTTTCTTGTTTACATTATCTAAAGCAAAAGTAGACAAGGAATGCTATTATTACCAATCACTAACAGTCTACCTATCTCCAACCACCTTGGTAAGCCTACTTCAACAGCTCAAAACATTATCGAGAAGTTTGCTACACATGAAAAAGTCCAGAAACTTCCAAGGTGTGGTGGAAAGATTAACTTTGGTCAAAGAATACGGGTTTGTTTGAAATGTGGGAGAAAAAAAAACATTTATTTACAACATCTACAAAAACTTCAAACAGACATCTGGAGTGATGATTTTAAACCAATAACATACACAAGACATTGAAGAAAAAAGGGCTCTGTGGCCAAAGGCCAAAGAGGAGCAACTGAACCTACAAAAAGAATCCACAATGCTTCTGGGAAAACGTCCTATGTACAGATGAAACCAAAACAGAAATCCTTTGGCATTGCAGACTGTTAGTATGTTTATAGATGACAAAAGAAGCCTTTGAGGAAAAGTACACCCTACTTACAGTAAAACATGCTAAGGATCCAGGAATGTTTTATGTGTTTTAAACACTGAATGCATAAAGTGTCTTGGCCAGAGTAAATGCATGGTTTAGTACTTTTCATGTCTGATTCAACCCAGCACCCAACTCCTATGCCCTTTCTCAACTCAGACAACATGGGAAAGCATAAGGAAAACTACAAAGGAAACTGTACCAGTCGTCTTCACCAGCACTGCTGTAAGTGTTCAGTTGCTCATCTTGAAGTACCAAAACCGTAAACCAAAAAAACAAAAACAACAGCAACAGTGTTCACATAATGTAATGCTCAGCTGAGGTTCTTATGAGAAGAATGAGCAGTTCTCTCTCTAGGGACAAACAGGTTCACCTTTGGACAAGTTCATGGAAACAAACTACTGAGAGACCTCAAAAACACCATATACAAATGAAACCATTTTACTTCTGATTTACATTATGGCTTCACTGCATTCACAGGTGTAACTTGCCTTACAAATCTATTCAAATCTACTTTGAATAGTGCATTGTAAGATATATAGTTTTACGTTTATGATTTAAGTTTATATAGCCATAGGTTTATATAAAAAATACATGAAATTTGTTTGATATTGTTTGATATCCACTTTACATCATGTTTAATCATTTTTAAAGAACTACTGGACATCAGCTGTCCCTTTATAAAGTACCCGTAGAGAGCTTAATGTGCTTTTAAAATGTATAGCACTAACAGACTAATTATCAAGGGAGATATTATCAATGTTCCTCTGCCTCATTAGCTGGGTTAACAGTGCCTGACCCTGGTCTAAAGACTGGAATAACCATAGCTAATTAGCCCATGTTGAAGTGGTTAGCGCTTTCATATTTAGCAGAATGATTGACTAACTTCAGTACACCCCAGCTCAGTCATTGCTAAGGAAGTGTGTTCACAAAAACAAAAGGTTTCACACATACATAAACTTTACTGGATGATGTCCCTAAACCTTCAGGACAACAAGTCAACCAGTATGACTGGTAGATCACTAAAGTTAGATTAGATCGACCAATAGCATCTGTTGAATGCTAAAAATAGATATTGATCTCTAGAATGGGAATATTCCATAATCTCAGGTTCCAAAATACTTAAAAGGATTAAAGAGCAACCCAGGCTACACAGAGAACAGGGGATGAGGGAAGATTAATTGTATTTTGAAAACTGTAAGTAGGCATGAGTGAAATTACTATAGACCACAATGGTCTGTGTCAATGGTCTTCATTATATGAGAGCAGGGGGGGTATTTCAGTGGAACTGTGGAAATATTCTGATCTTCACATCATATGAGCAAACATTGGACAGGAAGCAACAGAGGCTCAGATGTGGAGTCTCATCAATCAATCCCAAGCAGATTGCATCAAGGGTCATCTCTTCTCACACAGGGATTATGTTTTGGAAAAAGCACATTTAATCAGAGTGAGGACACACGTGCACATGCGCTTGCTGGGAGACGCAGGAGAGGGGAGTGTACCAGTCAATGCTCTCACATTAAAGACATTTATACACTCTGTGCTGTCTGCTTGGTTAAAGATTCAGGACATGTTTCTGCGCTGGATCGTGACTCAGACCCGAGTCTTTTTCTCTCTCTCTCTCTCTCTCTCACTCTCTCTCACACACACACACAGTGTGCTGCAAATATATGTCAGAAAAGGAAATTCTGCTATGTCAACCTCTCACTCCGTCTCTCTCAAGCCAGTTGCCATGGAGATCCTTTTGCTCCCTATCGCCTAGAGAAGCATATAAAGGCCTGATGAGGACCTTTCTTCATCTCTACAAATCAAAGAGCTCCAGCATGAAGGTGTGTGTGTGTGTGTGTGCAGCTGTGCTTGTTTGTGGATATTAATATTGGGGAATGCTTTAGCTGAGGTAAACGAATATCTGTGATGAGCAGTTATAGGGGAATGAGGAAATGTTGAGAGGTGTATGTGGGTGAGTTACAAGTCCACACACACACAGGCACACGCAGGTCCTCAATATTACATATATAATACAGACACACACACTCTCCAAAGACTACAGGAACTTACTATACTGTAAAAACGCAAGTCTTGATTATCAAGGGTCTGAAGTAAGAAATTCATGTTATGACCATGACAAAAGAACTAATTTTCACTAGGTAAAACTGAGATGAAAAAAAGCAAACACCGAATAGACAAAAATAGACAGAAATGTACCTGCAAGATATTTGTTGTGTTTGTATGGCACCCCCTGTAGGCAAAGCTGAGTATTGTCTGTGGACTCTATCAGTCTTACGATTTGGTCAATGGAAATTTTTAAAAAACAAAACAAACGAAAATAAGCAGGATTCATAATATAATCATTTATTTGCTTCTATGTAGCCTGTTTTTCTACATAGTCACATTGCTCATGTGTAGCAAATTTCATGCAGAATTCTAAGTGCTACTAAGAAAGCCTTGGATAAGGCCTTTTCTGGGCGGCTGTTAAACTCAGACATCCCACCCGCCAACACGCACAAGAAAGCCAAACACACTAGAGACATATTTCAGACCTCAATCTGAGATTATGCATTGTTGCCGCCACAGAATAAAAATGAAGTATGGTTTAAAACAAAACCAAACAAAAAAAATAATACACAAACACCATACGCGCATACACGTCACACATGAGACTGTAACACAATATTGCACAGGTTAATAAATGAGAAATGCAAGAGAAATAACACCAGTCCAGATCAAGCCTGTGCCACGGTTTCAGCTCCACTCCGTCTCCCAGCGCACACCCAAGGCAGGTAATCAAGACCTATAGAAAGCCGACTACCACCTTCAGATGCCCCAGGAGAGGCAGGCAGCAGAGCCGGGGAGAGTGCTCCTTAAGGACTGCTTTTAAGAGTGTCAGGTGTACAGCACACTGCCTGTGTTTGGAAGCAGCTACACACAGGTGTGTATATTTAGGGATCTGCGCCTCCAGCTCAGCGATGTCACAACACACGCGGCAGTTCACCACTCTTGTTCACTACATGCATTTTCAAAAACCCATCAGTGCACCAGGAAATAAAACAGACGCCATCGCACGTCCTGCAGTTCGTCTAAACACTTTTTTTGTTAGACATTGTATCGGATAATAAACGCACAAACAAGGTGCCTTATGTTTTATAGGCAAACCCCATAAATCAAATGACCTCTCTGAATCTCACAAGACCCAGAACACAGTGATGCCGCCCTGCAAAATCTCCTCATATGCCGAAACATATTTGCGCAATGTTAAACGTCCAGAAAACAATGTGGGTTGTGCTGTAGCCCAACGTGCATCTACGAATGCATGCAGAGTTTCATGACATCACTATTATAGCAAAGTATGTAAGGAAGCACTTTTGCCCAAATGTTTTCCACCACGATAAAGGGCACTTATTTCAAACGGAACTATATTACTACATTATTGTGCTAAAAATGAATATGACTTCATTGGATTCAATGGATCTGAAGAAGACTAACTCAAAGTATTACTAAGGAGCCAATCAGAGATTGCTCAGATTTCACCCAACACAAACTAGCGCTATCACAATATACTGTGTGCACATGTATGCATGTGAACTTCAGCTGTACAGCAGAACCTTTATGGCAGACTGTTGGGGTCTAAAACAGGCAGCCTGTCTCCTGTCACTCTCGATCTCAGTGCCCCGCCCCCTTAGCAGTCCAGACCGATGCAGCTGAGCAAGAACTCAAGAGCATGCAGCTTCTGGTTGGCCTCCTCGATGGCGCTGTAGGTCTGGACGTTGCTGCTGATGTGGTAGCGGATCTCATCCACCAGGGGGATGGAGTCCGTCTCCTGCCGGGCGGTGACGCTCCCAGCATCCTCTCTGATTAACTCTGCAAACTCCACCCTCTCCACCAGCTGACACACACAAACACACACACATTCAGGGTCAAACGCACACACACACACATACTCACTACTATTCTCCACCACGCCATTCATTTTCATCTTTAAAGGCACAGCAAATTGACGGGCTACTAACACACACACACACACACACACACACACACACACACACACACACCGACCCTTCCCCTGTCCACACTCAAATCCCACAGGTTGGGACGCACCCTCTCGATGATCTTGGCCATGTACTCCGTGCACTGGTCTTCCAGGCGGGCCAGGCTGAAGAGCTTGGCTGTTTTCCACATGCTGAGTACGTTGTCTTCCCTGAGCAGTGCCGCCAGTGTGCGCCCGCACAGACGCTTCAGCCCGGGCAGCAGGTACATGTCAGCCACACACAGAACCTCATACACGTTATCGTGGGATAGCTGCGCGCACACACACACACACACACACACACACACACCCAACATCATGTACGTGTTATTAGGAGACAACTGCAGCGCGTACAAGGTTTTGAAACCAATAAAGATGGTTGAAGTGGGGTGTGTGTGTGTGTGTGTGTGTGTATGTGTGTGTGTGTGTGCGTGCACCTGAGTGTTTTCACTGTAGATATAATAGAGGATTCGAGTGAACAGCTCATGAGACACATCGTGTAAAGTGATGACAGGAATTCCAGGCAGAGATTGCAGTGTCTCTACCTCACTGAAATGATCTTCCACCAGCGCTTTAAAATAATCACTACGACCACAGAAAAATGCCTGAACACACACACACACACACACACACACACACACACACACACACACACACACACACACACACACACACACATTTTAAAGAAGCACATAGAATAAATAAAACATATTCCAGTGTTATTACCCAATACTTACTTTATGACACAGGAAATCATAACCCTCAACCCGGAAGCAGATGTCAGGATAGCTCGGGAAGCTGTCGGTAAGGTCAAATGGAAGCTGTCCGTATCCGACCTGAGAAAGCAGAGCAATGACGCTCTCATCAGCGTGGGGGTGGGAGCGTGGGCGGAGCTTGGACGGCTAGTCTGTGAGTGACAGGTGTCTGACCCTCAGCTCGGCAGGGAGGGCGCTGTCGGCCAACAGAGACATGCCGTCCTGCAGCTGCCAGTCATGAGGATCCAGAGTCAACACCTTCACACACGTCCCAGGCTTATTGGACACTGGGAGAGAGAGAGGGAGTACAGGACAGAGAGAGAGAGAGGGAGTATAGGACAGAGAGAGAGAGGGAGTACAGGACAGAGAGAGAGAGGGAGTATAGGACAGAGAGAGAGAGGGAGTACAGGACAGAGAGAGAGAGGGAGTATAGGACAGAGAGAGAGAGAGAGAGAGAGAGGGGGTACAGGACAGAGAGAGGGGGGTACAGGACAGAGAGAGGGGGGAGTACAGGACAGAGAGAGGGGGGAGTACAGGACAGAGAGAGAGAGAGAGGGGGGGAGTACAGGACAGAGAGAGGGGGGTACAGGACAGAGAGAGAGAGAGAGGGAGTACAGGACAGAGAGAGAGAGAGAGGGGGGGAGTACAGGACAGAGAGAGGGGGGTACAGGACAGAGAGAGAGAGAGAGAGGAAGTACAGGACAGAGAGAGAGGGAGTACAGGACAGAGAGAGAGAGGGGGGGGAGTACAGGACAGAGAGAGGGGGGTACAGGACAGAGAGAGAGAGAGAGGGAGTACAGGACAGAGAGAGAGAGGGAGTACAGGACAGAGAGAGAGAGGGAGTACAGGACAGAGAGAGAGAGGGGGTACAGGACAGAGAGAGAGAGAGGGGGTACAGGACAGAGAGAGGGGGGAGTACAGGACGGAGAGAGAGAGAGAGGGAGTACAGGACAGAGAGAGAGGGGGGTACAGGACAGAGAGAGAGGGGGTACAGGACAGAGAGAGGGGGGTACAGGACAGAGAGAAAGAGGGAGTACAGGACAGAGAGAGAGGGGGGTACAGGACAGAGAGAGAGGGGGGTACAGGACAGAGAGAGGGTGGTACAGGACAGAGAGAGAGGGGGTACAGGACAGAGAGAGAGGGAATACAGGACAGAGAGAGAGGGGGTACAGGACAGAGAGAGAGGGAATACAGGACAGAGAGAGAGGGAATACAGGACAGAGAGAGAGGGGGGTACAGGACAGAGAGAGAGGGGGTACAGGACAGAGAGAGAGGGAATACAGGACAGAGAGAGAGGGAATACAGGACAGAGAGAGAGGGGGTACAGGACAGAGAGAGAGGGGGGTACAGGACAGAGAGAGAGGGGGTACAGGACAGAGAGAGAGGGGGTACAGGACAGAGAGGGGGAGTACATAACAGAGAAAGGGAGGGAGAGAGAGGCAGGCAGGGGGGAGGAGAGATGAATGAGGAACAAGATGAAGATAGTGAGGGACAGAGGGGAATAAGAAGAGAATGAGGAGACTAATGTCAGTTCTCAATGTATGTATGTGTATGTGTGTGTGTGTACATGTGTATGTGATTGTGTATGTGTGTTGTGTGCATATGTGTGTGTGGATGTGTGTACCCGTGTGTGTGTGTGTGTGTGTGTGTGTACGTGATCGTGTGTGTACAGTGGACATGTGTTGAAGATTTGTGTGTGTACCTCTGTGAGTGTGTGTGTGTGTGTGTGTCTCACCAAACTCCTGCACCTGCTTGCACTTGAGTTCCAGCTCTTCGATCAGTTCGCCCATCTTACACTGTCTGGCCAGGCGCTTGCAGTCCTCCACGTAACTCACGTCGATGTCCAGCCGCCCTGCACCACACACACACACACACACACACACACGAGCAGAGCAACATTAAACACCACACAGTGCCACCCTCGGGGAGCTTCTGTTGTATTTTCACTGATGCTCACAAACTTTACTCACCAGTGTAGAAGTACTGCAGGATGGCAGCAAATGCAGCTGGGTTCACCTGGTGACACACACACACACACACACACACACACACACACACACACACACACACACACACACACACACACACACACACACACACACACACACACACACACACACACACACACACACACACACACCTTGGTGAGTCCTCTGCTGTTAGACTTTCGCTTTTATGGATGTCAGTGACCTTTACACTACTGTAGGTCATGATAGATTATCTAGTCACATTTACTGAACTGAACTGATTTGAAAAACAACATATTTATCACTAATCTTACTACTACTAGTGGACAAGACAATCTGCTTAAAGTTGTATTTGTAAATGGATGTCCATACTATGTACATTAACATAACTTTGGTGTTGCCAGTGTCATATTTGGCTCAGATGTTTGGGCTCAGAAACCCTTAGAAATCACAGCCAATGACAGCAGATGATAGTAAAGGTATGAAAAGTGACTGAAATTATACCAGCAGAAATTATACCAGCCTCAGTTCCTACGTGATGGTGTCACTGTCTATGGTAACTGTAACCAGTCCTACTATGAGCAAGGGAAACCATCTCTAAAATGCACGTCAGTCACTCATGTGGTGAATCAAAGGACTACAGTGGGAAGACCTACTGCTGTCAGTCCTTCCTATTTCTGGCGTCTGTGTCAGGTGTTACTAGTCAGATTCACTCTCCTCAACTCCTGAATGGAATCATACCAGATCCACACACTCCCTCTCAGCACTCAAACAGCCGGTACAGAGAAGAGCGTCACCCCAACGCCGCCACTATTAATGCGTTTTGTGCAACAGCGCCCACCAGTGGATGCTTGAGGGCGATGACAGCCTTGCCCTTCCACTTGGTCTCCAGCATGTGGGCGAAGTAGTCGGAGCGGGCGCTGAGGACGCAGCGGTGTGTCTGGAACATCTCGCCGTGCACCATGAATGTGACGTCACTGTAGGAGCCCTGCTCGAGCAGCCTGCAGTCGCACAGCACCGCAGGACACAGACAGACAACACCGCAGGACACAGACAGACAACACCGCAGGACACAGACAGACAGCACCGCAGGACACAGACAGTTTCACATTACAAGGAATTACAACAAATTTATCAGAACACAAGACTTTAACTAGCAAATTCAGCTGGAAATGAAGACTAAGCTACTGATTTAACAGACCAAGGAACTCACATTTCTAGTTTGAACTATGCAAAACATGGTGGTACTGTACTGCGTATCTTGGGAAAGTTTCTCAGGAAGACAAGATGTTTGGCACACAGTATAAGGTTTTGCTTTTCCCACCCAAGACTAAGACCAAAACTAAGACATGATTCAGAAAGAACATTCAATAAGAGATTTGGATGGTGGTAAAAATCTCTCAAATGTGCAACAGGTTCTCCACTGGTGGTGTCATTTATAACACTGGTGGTGTCATTTATAACATGTCAGGATGGTGCATGAAAAACCTGCTCATAGCATTTAAGGCACATGCAAACACGCTTTGACTGCACATTGAAGCAGTCAAATAGGCTTATATTTTGCAGACAGCAGTAGGTTTAAAACGGGCATGTGCAGAAATGTGCAAGAATGTCATGTTTGTGTAGCTGTGAGTGATTCCAGTGCTGGGATGTATAATGTCAGCATATAGAAATAAGTTATGCATAGATGTGAGTCCTGAATAGTGACTGTAATTACTGACAGTGTAAAAGTGTGTTGTGTGTTGGTCTGGGCCACTGCTTACAGTGTGTGTGTGTGTGTGTGTGTGTGTGTGTGTGTGTGTGTGTGTGTGTGTGTGTGTGTGTGTGTGTGTGTGTGTGTGTGTGTGCGCGTGCGTGTGCACGCCCATGTCTCACGTCTGCAGAAACTGCTCGTAGTAGTCTCTCTGCATGGTTTTGGCTGTGATACGTTTGTAGTCCTTCAGCAGTCGGCGGATGGAGTCACTCAGGGCTCCGTACAGACAGCGTTCCCCATCGAATGTGTTCGCCTCACATTTTGCTCCTGCCACAGATCACACACACACACACACACACACACACACACAAACGTACACATAAATGTACACAGAAACATACACACAAGCAGCAACTTTACTAACTTGAAAAATATTTCTAGAGTTGATACCTGCTTCATGGGTTCTGGATATTGTAACTCTAAGAAACAGTTTTCAGATCAAAACATGAATGATTCAGCAGCTGACACTGACAGATAACACCCCGTTTAGCCTCAGCACATTCTCCACTCCAACGACCTACTTTACAACAACTACACACCTTCTTGTTGAGGAAAAACTTATTTTGGAACAAGCTGTATGTCTGTCAGTTAGCTACACTGTTCAGTTACCACACACACTTGTGAATGGAAAAAAACTCCGTGCCTGGCTTCTTCCTGCCTGTAAGAGCTGAATGTTAATTACATGCTTGCCGACATGTTCCTGAAAATATATTAAAATAAAATAAAAAAACTTCTGCAGGTCAGATCTCACATAGAAACATTCAGCTAATGGAAAATGTGTTATCGTTATGCAAGACATCCCTTTAATAGCAGGTTTCTATCTTTACCATTGGTCAGCAAGTACTGCACCAATTCTTCATGTCCACAGAGGCATGCATAGTACCTGCAGACAGGAAAAAAAAAGATGAGAGCAATTTTCAGCTGACCTACAATTGGACATATATGTGTAGATACATATAAAGTTGTAACTGTTAGATAATGCGTGCTGACTTACAGAGGGGTACTGTCCCAGTTATCTCTCACGTTTAGTTCCACATCTCTCTGTTCAACCAAGTATCTGAGAAGAGAGAATACACAGGTTGGCATTGAACACACAGAAAACATAACAAACCACAGATCATAAATTATGAAACTGGACATCATTTCAGAAAGTTGGGGTGAGATGGGAGGGGATGTGGGTGGTTATTTTAATAAGGGTGAAAAAAGGGTGAAATACACATTTTCTAAAATAAGTTTTCCCTCATCAGGAAGGCGTGTAGCTGTTGTAAAGTAGGTCGTTGGAGTGGATGCTGCTACACCTGCGCTAACGGGGTGTTATCTCTCTGTGTCAGCTGCTGACTTTCAATGTTTTTATACGAAAACCATCTTTCCTAGAGCCGCGAAGTCCAGAACCCATGAAATAAGTTCCAGCTCTGGAGGAACGAAAAGCAAATTAATATTTTAAATACAAAATAAATGCTGCTTGGTAGCAATGCATAAAAAAGGCGCATCGTGCAAGACTTATTACAGGCTTGTGTTGCAGACTGATAGCTGGTCGAAATAGGCGAAATTTCAAGTCATTAATAAACATCGCTGGACTCCTGTGCCCTAATCAAGGATAGACAGTATATAGGAATAGATTCATAATGGATAACTGAATGTCCTGTGACTTTCAAAGTTACTAAGTTTCTAAACAACAACACCCGAGCCAAGTACTGACCTCACTCTTGCAACGTCGCCCTTTCTGCAACTTGAAAACAAATCGTTGGCGTCCATCTCCGCGGTGATAATGGTTCTCTGAAATGCATTGAAGCGGCCTGCCTTAACGACAGGAGGAGTCGTGACCGCTGTGTCGCTGGCGTTACTCTAAAATAAGTTGTAAACCTCTTGTTTTGAGGCGCTGTCTGTGGCAGGTTTACGGTCGTCTGTGTTTTCTCTGAAATATCACCCAGACGTAAACAGGAACACGGCTCAGTGTACCATCGAGTTTGCCAGCGATAAAACGCACTTTGCTCATCGCCGCCCTCTGGTGTTGTGGTACGGGGTTTGCAAACCCAATAGACAGTGGGCCCAGTAATGAATATTCATGTTCTTTGTGAGTGACTATGATATTAAAAAGTGCTGAAATGAAACCTACGCCACTGCTGAACAGAAAACTGTGCTTCGGTGACTGGGCACAATCAAGTACAGTAATAGCGCAAACTGTTCTGATGTAGTGTTTCTGGTGGCCAGCAGAGGGCAGTGGTGTTTTGTGGCCACCTTAGGGTACAATGTCAAAGTTTCTGGCAGCGATATTGTAGCCTCGTCTGTGAACTGCGCAGTTTATGAATGTTAGACAACCACAGTGGTTCAGAGAGAGATTTGGAGAGAGACTTATTCAGAACCACATATCAGTAATTGTAATCATAGACATAGCGTAAAAGTCTGGGGTGTCAATGAAAGGGTCAAGGGCCGTAAAAAGGGTTTAGGTATGGACTGCACTGGTATGGTGCAATGGTCAAACAATGTAGACTTATTATTTCCCATTACATAGGAAAGTCCCTACCCAGTCCTCAGTGCACACCATTCTGCCTAAAAGCCATTAGAAAGAGCACATCTGAATAGGGACCAAGAGGTCAGAGTCATGGGTCACTGGGTTGCAAGTGTGAAATATGTGATCTGTTTGATCAGCATGCCAACTGCATTCAGTGTTTTACAAATCTGCTTTAGTATTTGTATTTATTTATTTTGCATTGAATGTTTCAATGCATGCAATCATTGTTGAGCTACACACTCCTGTTCCATGTTACGTTTGCAGTCGGCACCAAAAATGTGGTCCGAACCATCAACACTTACACCTCTGAAATTGACTTCAAACTTATTTTATTCTCATCTGGTCAGAGGATCTTAAGGCAGTGTGTGTGACCATCTTTGTGGTCACACTTTGGTCATTCCCATCTTTAAATCTCATTCATTTTAAACATAGCTAGTTCTTTGACTTGTGATGTGTTTGACGTGTTGTGATGCTTTGTTAGCTGTTAGCTGAGTTCTGCTAGACCACGTCTTTCATGTTTAAACGTTCACACTGAGAAACACTCAGTAGATGCAGGAGTGAAGGCAGAGATGAGAAGTGAGTAAGTGTAGTATTATTATTCCCACCATGAGAAACACACCTTGGTGAGATACCTGCTTTACGTCAGGTTTTCATGACTGACAAATACTTTTGGCAAGGTGTCACCAACACCATCAGCACCTACACCTGTGGAATTAAACCTCATTCCACTGTCATATGCTTACAGTCCGACCAGAAGTCAGTGGAGTAAGATAAAATTCCAGAGGTGTATGTTGGAGTGCTACCTATGCATGTAGAGTAAGATTACATTTCAGAGGTGCTGACAGTATCGATGACACCATCCTCCCTTGCTTTCAATGATTACATCTTGGGTGTGACTAAAAGAAGTCTATAGGTTTTCTTTTTTTATATCAGTCAACAATGTTTTAACCTAAGTAGTAGGTGTGACCACAAGGACAAAAGTTAAGATTCTCTAACCAATTAAGTAACTTCTGAAAACATAGGTATGAATGGCATTTGTTGTCACTGTAGTTACTCCTAAAATACCTAAAATTTAATATGTTCTCGGGGTGTTGTTTTCCAGTTTCCCAGACCCAGATAAAGCTTAGTCCTACACAAAAAAAAAAACCATTTTTTAGTGTTTTTAAAAAACTCTGCATGAGGTAAAAATAAGAATTATACTAATAATACAAATAAGTAAGACACACAAAAAAGAAAAATAACAATTGCATTAAAATCCAAATTAAAAATAGAAATAAAAATAATAGATATTTACAAAATGAAAGAATACTTTTTTCTCCTCTGTTCTGCGAGTCTCTCCTTGGTGTCTCAGTCTGAGTGTTTCTGTTGGGGAAGAGTCCCCCTGTCTGTCAGTCAACAGGAGGGAAACCTTCTTCCTGTTTCAGGCAATCTTGCTTCTTGTTACTACAGTGTTACAGCTACTACAGCTCCTGGTTCCCCAGACTGGGCAAGTCAATTGGGCCGGTCTCCCTGTGGGAGCCAGGGGCTCTGGGCGTGTATCCCCGTCCCATTTGGGTCGGGAGTGATCCCTGCTCCTTCCCTCCCCTAACGTCTTCACCAGTCACTCCAGTCACCCTACACTGAAGCTGTGTGTTGGGATTTCTATCACTATCCTTCTAGAGTAGCAGAAAGTCCATCTAGGTGGGCGTGTCCCACCAAGTTTGTGTCCTATATATAAACAGAACTCATATTCCTCATAACCCTTATAAGACTATCACTGCTGGTACCATAAACCAGTGAAATTATGGGTGTGTTAGGGTTTTGAATATGATGAGATCCATGTTAGCTGAGATGTATTTAATTCAAATGAAATTTTTTTAAATATGCATCATTTATGTGTCACACCTGTCGGTGTTTGAAAATGCATTCTTTTTAAAAATGCTTAGTGGTACTAGGGAAAGTTTTACTAGAGATTGCACGTAACATGCTGGAATCCTAACAGGCCAGTTTTTTCTCAGAATAACATTTCATCCAATGTAAGAATGAACAAAAAAAAACAAACAAACCAAATACAAAACAAAATGGTTTTACTTACAGTGGGAGGAATCCTGTGTGGTTGCTACAGTAACTGTTGCTTAGAAGGAAGGAAGGTAGATTGATGAGATATGATTAAAGCATTCTTTGCATATTTTCACAGGTGTCTATGCTTCTGTTGTGTAATTATTATCTGAAGAACAAAGTATATGATTTGGGGCTATGAAGAGGCTTTCCAGGACATTTCTGATCAAGTTGTCGTTATCTGGACAGAGCCAGATTTTTTTGATCACAAAGAAAACCTACCAAAAAAAAACAAACAAACAAAAAATATGGTTTGGTGTAGTGTTATACAACTTGAATATGTACATCAACACAAGCTAAACAGTTGTACTGAAAGGAATAAAATGTGACCTGAATTTGGGGATCACCACAAAATTGAAGTTTCTCAAACCAGGTGACACTGGAATAAGATTCTATTCCCCAGGTGCTGAGGGTGTTGATGGGATCATACTCCTGTGTGTTTAATTATTACACTTTTTGGGGTGACCTTTTATGGTAACTTGTATGTTAATCTGTCACAATCCTGCTAGCCCTAATGTGAGCCTGTCCTCTGCCTCTTCCTCAATTTCCCAGCATCCCACTGCCAGCACCACCGTCACTGGTCATTATAGATCTATTCCCTAACGACAGCTCTCCCTCATTCCACAGCCGCTGGTCACTGCAGTTTTCTTATTTTCTTATCTGTTTTGGTTGCTCATTGGTGAATGTCTGCTTGGTTCTTGTCTGTCTTTCTTCTCACAACAATGTTTTGCATGCCTAATGAGAGTCCTATTAGTTGGAGAGAATGTCAGGAAAGAACAGAGAGAGAGAGAGAGAGAGAGAGAGAGAGAGAGAGAGAGAGAGAGAGAGAGAGAGAGAGAAACCCAGTGTGATTACAAGCTGTACAAATACAATGTATTTGTAATATAATGAATATAAGTCTGTGTTTCAGTACTGCAGGCCCCCCTCTTAGACCACAGACTCAACCAGAGCTTCCGTTTGACCAGGGCAGCTATGGAAGGAGATTTGGCAGGTAGTGTAACACCACACTCACATAGAGATAAGAGGGGAGACACGTGTAGAGGAGAACAAGATTCATCCGGAGTCAGTCCTTATTACAGTCCAGAGTCAAAAAGCCAGGTAGACAGGAGGAGTTACATGATTACATAAATCAGCGGCTTCTCCTTGCACTACAATAAACACAGTATCCATAGAACCATAAACCATACCACAATGACATTTTCCCTGTGCTTTCATAACCAAACGTCTGTGTTTGAAACACAGAATGACATTAGATAAATTACTTTTAGCTAAGAATTGCTTTATTGGGGTTATTTTTACTAAACATTTTATTGACCTTATTTCAGTTAATTTTATTATAAATTCCATTTGTTGTAGTAATGTTGTAGATTACATTTAAACTTTATAATTTTATCCTTTCCATGTTAAATACTCAAAAAAAAACTCAAAATGGGAAGGGCCACATAAATAAGTAATATTATTGTTTATTTGTTCAACATCAAAGCAAAAAGAACAAAAGATCCCAAAATAAAACTTTATTTTTCTCAAAACCAATAAAAGGGGCTGTAGCAGTTATAAGATATGGCCCTGTAAGCACAGGTGTACATTAATCTTCATTGGAGGATAAGATACTATCCCGAATCTCCGTCACCTTTATGTAAAACTTAGGTGTGGCAGGCTTCTGAGTAATGGCTTGCCCTGCAAGAGTCATACATAAGTTAGGTCACATAAGAGATAATAAAAAGCATCCACTCATTGAAAACACTGCCATATATACAGAGCTGTCCACAAACTGTATAAACTTTAGTTTTTGGTTGTTTTTTTTTAGGTAAGGTTTTGTCTATCAGCATTTTAATAATTGGATTAGATGTGAAACGAAATTGAAAAATTACTTTGACCTATATTTATGTGTTTTCTCATATTTTTCATATGTGTAGGTTTTAGATACTCACTGGGTTTTTGCACCTCCTGAACAAATATCTCAGGTTCACTTTCAATTCTGGGAGACGACAAAGAGTGACATGGCTTGGTCATGAAATATGTCACCTAACACTGATAACACAGCCAGCGGTGATCAGAGGTGGACATTCCATTGGATTGTGTTGACTCCACTAATTTTACCTGGTTTGCACTAATTAGAAAATCCAGCAAACTTGAGTAAAATCCTGGGAAGGACTTTTAGTTTCTGAACCCGGAATGTGCACCTCCGGCAGCGCCTGGCACCACCTTATTTCAGTATCTCTATGAAGCTCCATCTACCTTACACTGGCTGCACTTTTTGGGACAGAATAACTCTTGGTGTTTCTCTCACCGGTTCTCCTCTTCGGTCAGCAGTGCCTCGTAGGTGGCGATCTCGATGTCCAGAGCCATCTTGATGTTCATCAGTTCCTGGTATGTGCGGACCTGCTCTGCCATCTTCTGCTTCGACTCCTGTAGCTTCTCCTTCAGCATTTCGATTTTTTGATCAGCCTCCTGCACCTTCTTCTCGCCCCGATGTTCTGCCTCTGCAATCTGTCCGTCCACGTTGTCACACTGCAGGGGTTGAGAAGAGGTCATTAGGGTTGAAGTCGCAAACACAAATATCACATACATGGACCTGTATGCGTACAGGTCCTGAAAGAGCCCTGATCTGGAATCAGTGCGTATATGGACCCAGGGGTTGATTATTACTAGCTAAATCTGAATTTAAAAGGTTCAAACATGGTGGAGCAGATTAGCCACATAAGCCTGGAGATGTCACTGTGTTTTCTGAGAGGTTTAAATGATATAGTCTTTGTACTCAGTCACACAGTCATCTCAGAAGCAGAGGAAGAACGGCCTGGTTTCCACCCGTCACCTTAACATTCGCTTGTTACTTCAAGTGTTGTGTATGGTGGCTGGTTGCCATAGTGATTGTTACCTGGGCTTTGGCAGAGGTAACATCTGCCTGCAGGCGTGTGATGTGTCTGTTCAGTTCAGAGATCTCCTTCTTCTGCGCCCTCATTTCAAAATCATACAGCTCTGACTGTGATGATGACAACTTGAGCTAAGGAGAGAGAAGCATCATGTGCAAGTGTGAACCTGTCGCCAAAGGCTGTATGAATCTTAGCTTTGTGGGTAGGTATTGATATTCTTTACTAATGTTTTTTATAGATTTGTATAGATGTCGTTTATAGTTTTCTAAAGTTAGTTATAGATGTAGACTTATTGTTTATGAATAAAACTTTATTATGGCTTCACAGGTTTAGGTTTACATATTGTTTTGAGTAGTTTCGTGGTTTGGTTTAGATATATAATTTTGAGTAGTCTCATGGTTAGGTTTAGATATTGTTTTGAGTAGTTTCATAGTTGGGTTTAGATATAGTTTGGAGTAGTCTCATGGTTGGGTTTAGATATTGTTTTGAGTAGTATCGTTGGGTTTAGATATTGTTTTGAGTAGTATCATGGTTGGGTTTAGATTTTTTTTGTATAGTCTCATGGTTGGGTTTATATTGTTTTGCATAGTTTGATGGTTGGGTTTGATATTGTTTGGAGTAGTCTGATGTTTGGGTTTACATATTGTATTGTATAGACATTTACATTTATGGCATTTGGCAGACGCCTTTATCCAGAGCGACTTACAATTTTATCTCATTTTTATTCAAGTGAGCAATTGAGGGTTAAGGCCTTGCTCAGGGGCACCTCAGTCATGGCCTCAGGTCTGGGGATCGAACCCACGACCCTCCGGTCACAAGACCAGTTCCCTAACCACCAGGCCATGACTGCCCACAGTATAGTCTCATGGTTGGGTTTAAATATTGTATTGTAGCTATAGTCTGATGGTTGTACTGTGAGTTATGCTATGCTCACCTTGCTCTCGTGCCAAGCCTGGACATCCTCGCGGCTGCGTGCCGTCATGTCCTCGTACTGTCTCTTCACGTCAGCTACGATCTGCTCCATGTTCAAGTCCCTGCCGTTGTCCATCTGAACCACCACAAATGTCTCCTGCAGCTCCTCCTGCAGCTCCTCCAGCTCCTTCACCAACCAGAACATTTGTGTAATGCCACATGTCATGTCTCACAGCGTTCATGATGAACGTTGCGTGTACACACCTGGTCATGTATGGTCCGGAGGAAGATCAGTTCATCTTCCAGGCCAGCTACTTTGCTCCGTAGAGAAGATGTAGCCAGGTAACAAATGTCAGTGTCCTGTCCAACAAAAGTGATGAAACCAGCCAGGGTAGTGGTTTAAATCTCTCCGGCTTGTCATTGCCTGTTGATATGAACTAGCATGCAGCTATGTGTTCTGTACCTGTTTCGCAAGAACAAAGTCATTTTCTGCTGAGGTTTTCCTGTTAATCTCATCTTCGTACCTGCAGAGAAGGGAGACGGCAACACGGCAAATGATCACAAATCCCCTGCGGACTACTTCAAAGCTGAAGTCTAACATGCTGTGAAAGGACAGGTGTCATGTTTAACTCGCCATCTTGAATCTCAACGCTGTCAATCTAACTTGTGTCGGGTCAAAGAAGCAACCAGTGCATTTTTTTTTTTTTACTTGCTTAGCCACAAGCCACAAACACTTCAAACACACTGTTCACAGTGTTTTCACGAGGGGAATGATGGGTTAGCAACTGAATGGATCTTGTTGACACTGGAGAAAGTAGAGGAAGGTTTGGATAGCACCAAAGCCCTTGCCCTCAGTGGCTCAGGGCGAAATGTGGTTTGGACTCTTCTGCACATGGAGTGTACTATGATTAGCAGAAGAGACGAGAGAGTTTGTTAACTTTGCACAAGGTTAGTGTACTAGTTTGGGCTGTCAGACCTCTGTTTGATCTCCTCCACCTGTGAGACGGTGCGTTGGAGCTCTGAGTCCCACTTGTCTTTCTCCCTCTCCAGGCCGTGCAGCTGGGCCTGCAGGGTGGTGATGTATGCCTTCATCGCAGGCTCCAGGTCCGAGGAGGCCCGGGTCTCATCCTGCATCAGCTGCCACTTTGTCTCCAGTATCTTGTTCTGCTGCTCCAGGTGACGCACCTGGAAGACACAGGGCAGGGAGGCACAGGGCGGGGAGACACAGGGCAGGGAGTGGCAGTAGGGTGGGGTGTGTGGATTAGAGGTGGGCGATACTGGGAATTGTGGTATCGATCCGATACCAAGTAAATACAGTGTAAATATTCCTTGAAGTTAAATTGTTCATAATATTTTTTCTAGTCCACCTCTCATATTATATCTTTCAAACCTTATGTAATTTTGTTGCACTATGTGCACTTGCCTGTTGCTTTAATTCTATCAAATTCCCTGTTGTGGGATAATTAAAGCTTCATCTAATGTTATCTTAGATAACACTTTTACAAATGTACTAGGTTATTATCTCAATGTCTTAATTATATATATTATATAATACAGTATATATACAGTGATTCCTCGCCACTTCACGCTTCAGCTTGTGCGGCTTCACTCTTTCGCAGATTTTTATAAGATATTAATTTGAAAAATACTTTGTGGATCTTCGCTGTTTTTTTGCATCATTCGATCGGTGGAAAAAAATATAATTATGAATTTGTACGTAAAAAAAAAAAAACCCAGAATGTATACAAATATATTACAAATATTAATTCTAACAATAAAGGAATGTTATAAATAATAAAATAGTATGAAAACAGTAAATATTGCATAAACGACGGATTTCTGTAGGCTACTTTTCTTCCTCTCGGACATTTCAAAACTCCTGTGGCGTCTCTCTCCTTACTGTGAGTGTTTACTCCAAGAGAGCGCTGATTGGGTGGGCCAGGCTGAGTGGGCGGGGCCAGGCTGAGCCTACCTGCATGGCTGTTTGGCTGGCACCGCTGAGCCAGGTGACAATGCAACAACAAAAGAGGAGAGGGGGGTGGGTCGCTGCTCTGTGCTGTGTGACGCAGCGCTGCTCTTACAGACAGAGGAGACTTTGATGAATTTGCGTGCACAGCAGTCGGTGCGTGCGGGAGAGAAAAAAAGCTAGAGTATCGATCTTTTTACACAAGTATTGTTCAATATCAATACCAGCGTTGGTATCGATATTATCGATATTTGGATCGATCCGCCCACCTCTAGTGTGGATACGACGAGACACAATGAGACACAGATAAGAGGGTGGAGGGAAAAGACAGAAGGTGATAGAAACTCATTAAAAGAAACTTTTAATGTTCATACATTAAAAAACCAGAGTGAACTACATGCTTCTATGCTAGTCTTTCCCTACTTGTCATCTTCCTCATGTAGCTCATCTTCCTCCTAGTTCCCACTCGTCAGCTATATGCGTCACATCTTTTCAAATCATTAGGAAATCCAGCAAACATCTTACTTTTGTGTGCATTATCTGATCCTGCAGTTTCATAATAATACAGCCTTCTTTAAGGCAGTCATGGTCTGGTGGTTAGGGAACCGGTCTTGTGACCGGAGGGTTGTGGGTTCGGTTCCCAGACCTGAGGCCATGACTGAGGTGCCCTTGAGCAAGGTACCTAACCCCAAATGCTCCCTGGGTGCTGGGCTAGGGTTGCCCACCACTCTGGGCACGTGTTCACCACAGCCCCCTAGTAATCCCTAGTGTGTGTGTGTGTGTGTGTGTGTGTTCTAACTGCACAGATGGGTAAATGCAGAGGACAAATTTCAATTGGGGTGAAAATCACACTTGACAAAAGTGGCAGCTTAACTGAGGCAACCCACCACTGTCAGTCAAAATAATTGCCAATTATATTCAGGCAAATACAAATGTTGAGTTCTTGAGAATAAAATCAAGAACTTAAAGCTTTTAAGTCAATGTGAAATCTTCTGAACAGCTGAATGGACAGTTATGACTTGGTGGGAAAGACAAAAAAAAAAAAGGTCACAGGTAAAGTGGGTATCAGCACACCAGGAAGTCAACCTCACCTTGTCAATGTAGGAGGCAAATTGATTGTTGAGGCTCTTGATCTGTTCCTTCTCCTGCTCCTTGACAGTGTGCAGGGTGGGGTCCAGCCCCACTGGCAGAGGTGTCAGCAAACTGTCATCCACCATCACGGGCCTGATGGGAAGTCCCAGCGTGAACACATTCGAGAAGGGCTGTCGGGATTTGTCCCTCCTGGGATGACGAGGAAGTGAGCCCATAGATCGGCTGCTGAAGACATGCCTCTGGAGATCGAGACTGTTGTACTGATGGTTCATAGCAGCTCCAGCAGAGAAGAGATGACTAGATGCAAGATGGTCAGGACGCCGGTGGATGTTTGAGACGTCGGTGCAGTCATGGACTTATAAGCTTGTTGTCAAGAGGTGGGTGGATCTTAATGTCTGTGTTTGTGGGTCTACATTCTTAGGATAGAAAAACCAGTTCAGTTACAGATAGCCCTGATTAAACATACTTTCATTTGTGAAATCGCATGCATGCGTACATAAACAGATGGAAATTGGTGCACACGTGCACACACACACACACACGTGCACAAACACACACACATTCATTCATTCAATTAGATTACTTCTTCACATTCAAATTGAAATGGGTCTTTTATGCATTGTCTTTGGGGCAGAGACACACCACTGCTGAACCACAGGCTAATTAAAATTGTTCACACCCATAGGTGTTAATAACGGTGTATCTATATGCCAACATCTTTTCCAAAAGGTTTCTGGAAAGCCATGAAAACGTTGTGCCTTATCCACTATCTCCCCTCCCAGACGTACATGCTATTGCAGATTCTAACTAAACCTTTGGAACACATCTGTGCTTGTAATTTGCAGCCTAAATCCTATCATATCGTCCATGATTCCTCCCTCCCCACCAGATCCCTCTCTCTCATGCACACATTACAAAGTATTGCCAATAATTGTAAGGTTATTCCATGCAACTATGCATTTGACTTTGGTTCCGTTTCTGTTCGTACTATGGCATCGTTGCTCCTGGTGTGGACGACATTTTGAACTGGATTCTGGCTTCTTAAACTGATTCTGCAATGTTTCTGCATTGTATCTGTCTGCTACACATAAACCCAGCATATGGATCCAGCCAAATTGTCTGGGTTGACCTTTGTTATGGAGTTGTGCTACCTAGGATTTGTCTACAAGCTGCTTTGAAGTCAGACTTATCTTTGGGCCAATGCTGGCAGATGTTGGCTATCTGGATATGGACGTTGTTTCGATCTTTTAATAATAATAATAATAATAATACTTTTATTTTATAAAGCGCCTTTCAAGAGACGCAAGGACGCTGAACAATATGACCTAGTAAAGGCATCAAAATGAATTTTCATAAACTGTATGTCGAGCTTAAGTCATGGAATCAAAGACTTTTGGCTTTTTTCGCACACAACATTCCAAGATACATTATGTTGTAGCTCTGGTAACATCAGATAATTCACATAGTTTTAACAAACATTCACCTAATGCTCACATCAAACAACTGAGGTCAGGGCTAGTGAACGTATTAACTATCTATATCTTTAATGATTTAAAACGGTGAGACATCTAGTCTGTCTCCACTGTACCCGACAAGGACTTCATACTGCTGTTTGAGAGTCCTGATTGCTGTGATCTACATCTAGAGACGGTAACAAAACCTGATGGTGGTAGCCTATTCGCCACATTGTTGACTTTGTTTTTCTTTTGTTAACGTGTCACCGAGTGCATTGTGTTTATATTTTGTCTGGCTCATGTTGACACACCTGGTCATTGTTCCCCACCTCTCCTTATCATATCCACCTGTCTCTCGTTAACATCCTACCTAAATACTCCCCATAAGTTTTATCGCTTACAGTGAATCTCTATGCTTGCTTGCGTTTGTTGTTTGATGCACTTTCACTGATGTTTTAGCGGCTCTATATTTTCATTAAACTGTTAGAATGGTATGTCCGTACCCAGTGGCGGAGCTAGACTTTTATCCTTGGGGTGGCCAGAGGGTGGCCAAAGCTATTTTAGGGGGTCCATAGACTATGACAATGTATATTTACGAAAAGCATTCAATTGCAATCAAAATCTGTAAATGTTATACTTTTCATATCAAGTACATCTTAAGCACGCAGGAGATCAGATTTGTGTATGAAATTTGCAGTTTTTTAACAATGTGCAAAATGTACAACATGTAAAAGTAAAAACACAGATGTGCTACTTCTGGCATATCTTACAATCCAAATACACGAAATAGGAAAGCTGCTTTCAGCATTCCCTTGATCATTGAGTGACTGTTTTTGAAATAATTAATTGCACTTGAGTACATATTTTCAGTAACTTACATCACTGATACGGTCACAAAAACTTAAGTCGGGGCAAAGAAACCACTGTAGATGTAATGTGTAGTATAATATTATTTTTCCTAGAAAAGTGTCTTTTGTAACTATTTATTTATGTACAATATGTAAAATTATAATATAATTCATTCATAATATTACCCGCACCCAGGGGCGATTTTAGGATCTGGTCTTTAGGGGTGCCCAGCCCCCAGTGCTCACAGAGGCATTATACATTTTTTGCATAATATAATATTTAAAAAATGTGTTGAGCCAGGGGGTGCTGAGCAACCTCACGGTGGTGCTCTAGCACCACTAAAAATACCCTAGCCTCGCCCTTGCCCGCACCTACAAAGTTTTAAAAAATGGAAAATATTTTATAAGCTGCACCGGGCTAAAAGCCGCATATATCTACTGAACTGAACACATTTAACTGAACTGGGGTGAGTTTCCCAAAACGTTCTTAGCGCTAAGTACTTCATAACCTCGTATGAAATGTACGAGCCAAAGAAACTCACCCCTGATCAGTTTCTGAACAGTGCCTCAGGGTTGCCAACTCTCACGCATTGAGCGTGAGACACACGCATTTGACCGTTTTCACACGCTTTCAGCCCCCCCCCCCCCCCCCCAACCCTCAAGGGTGTTAATTATTTTAAATAAAATACACACTGGCTATACCGAAGTTCACCTCTGACCACGACATCGCAGTATTACAGCAGTATTATGTCTAAATATCTAGTTAGGACAAAACTAGAGTTCTCAATGAACTAAGTTATAATCACTGTAACTCCGGAATATCATCTGTAGCGTCTTTATGCGTGTGCAAACGAGGGGACTCGGAACTTGGCACAACACGTTCGTTTGAAAATGAAATTGAGCATTGAGTATTATTACCGATTACAAAACGCAACAGGCTCTCAACAAGATGTGCGATGCGGTGACATGTCAGTCATCTGGGGGGGCACTTGGGGTGGCCAATCAGAATTCAGGGGGGTCCAGTGCCCCTGCTTTGGCTCCGCCTATGTCCATACCTTCATATAATATAATTAAACTTGAACTCTGAGTTGCATTAACGTACCCTGACATACCCAGTTGTTGGATCCATGTTGACGTGTATGACTGACTGATGTATTCTGTAATGTATATCTGTTCACACCACAAGGGGGGGTTATCGACATAATGATTGTACTATGACTGATGAAGCCACGCCCTCATACACATATATATGTATGTACTGCACTTGATGCTCTCTCTTGGCCTTCTCCCAACGTGATAGCAGTTAGAGCGATTTGTTATAGCGATTTGTTCAAATGAATATGCCCTAGAGGCAGAGGAAAAATATTATATTTCGTCCTGTTTATTTCTGTGTTGCAACCATTGAATTCCTGCTGTGTTAGTGGTGCACCTGCTAACAGGTTATGGGCCCAGGAACGACAATAGTTGTAACAAGAGAAAGTGTGATAGCTAGTTTAGCGCGGTAAAACCGGAGAGCTAAGCTAAAGTTGGGAAGAATGGCAAAACAAAAGGCAAAGTGGCCGATGTTCGACGGTAAAGCTGAAGAATATGAGCTCTGGGAAGAACGGATGCTGTGTTGCATGCACCGTGTTGGATTAAAAGAGACTATTCTGAACGAGCAACCGCTGACCGCAGAGGAACGAGCCAAGGACGAGGAGCTAAATGCTGACGCGTACTGCGCGTTGGCGCCATTGCTGGACAACGAGTTTGGGACTGATATTCAGAGATACTAAGAACAAGGGACGTGAGAGTCTGCAAGTGCTGAGAGGGCATTACATTGGCAGAGGTAGGCCACGGATTGTTTCCTTGTACATTACATTGACCTCGCTGAAGAAAGCGGATACAGAAACTGTAACCGAGTACATTATCCGGGCAGAGCAAATATTCACAGCGCTCAGAGGTGCGGGCGAGGCATCGAGTGAGGGACTGATGATGGCAATGGTTATGATGGGACTTCCAGAAAAATACAAACCGTTTACGCTGATGGTAACCCATAGTTCAGCGGAGATGCAAATGACGGAGTTCAAGGCTAAACTGCGAAACTTCGAGGCGTCGGAGGATGCAGAGCCAGTGATCGAAATGACGGGAGAAAGAGTTCTGAAAGCCCGCGCAGCGCTGAAGAAACATGGCGTGTTGGCGATGCGGAGAAAATGGGCATCGAAAAGACGAATGCATACGGAAAGTTTGGTGCGGTTCCTGCAAAAGCACAAGCCACACAGACAAAGCCTGCAGAAAGAAAGAGCGCGTGCAAAGCTATAAGTGCTTTGCTGGAGATAGCGGCGGTCGTGCAGCGAGTGGTGGAGAACGGATCGGCGCGCGGAGACCCGCGGGAAACGACACCACATTCCGGGCGGAGACCGACTACACCTGCAAGCCAGCGCAGCAGCGGCAGATCGAGGAAAAGAGGCTGATCGTCGACACAGGCGCCACATCCCACATGCTGAACGACAGAAGCCGGTTCAAGACCTTCGACAGCACATTCAAACCGGAGAGCCACAGCACGGAACTGGCCGACGGGAGGCGGACATTCGGTTTGGCGGAAGGCAGAGGAGATGCACAGGTGTGTCTCATCGACAGCGACGGACAGAAATGTACAGTGACTCTTAAGAACGCCCTGTACATCCCTTCATTTCCACAAGAACTTTTCTCCGTAAAGTGTGCCACTGCACATGGTGCCAAAGTACTCTTCAAGGAAGGTAATGATGTTCTTATGTCACCTAATGGCACAAGGTTTAACATTCAAGTGTGCAACAGAATGTACTACTTACAAACAGAGTGTGATGAAAATGATGTGTGCAATGTTAGCCATGATATCCAAACCTGGCACGAGATTATGGGGCATTGTCACTATGATGATATACTAAGACTCCAGGATGTAACCGTAGGCATGCACATTAAAGGTGCAAAGCGTAAGCCTGACAAAGAATGTCATGTGTGCATAGAGGGGAAGTTTACTCAGACGAGAAACAGAAATGCAACTGACAAGGTGAAGACACCACTTGAGTTGGTGAATACTGATCTAGCTGGTCCAGTGACCAATGGTTCAATTGATGGTTACAAGTATATGCAATCTTTTACAGATGTGGGCACAGGAGTAGTTTTCACATATTTTCTCAAAGAAAAGAGTGATGCCGTACAGGCTACTGAAAAGTTCCTGGCTGACGTAGCGCCTTATGGTAATGTGAAATGCATTCGCTCAGACAACGGGACAGAGTTTACTAACAGAGAGTTTAAGGCCTTACTGAGAAAGAACAAAATCAGACACGAGACGTCCTGCCCTTACTCCCCACACCAGAACGGGATAGCTGAGAGGGAAGGGCGCACTCTATTTGGGATGGCGAGGTGTAAGCTTATCGACAGCAACTTACCTAAGAGCCTATGGCATTATGCCGTTCAGGAAGCAGCCTACACCAGGAACCGATGTTTTAACAAGCACATCGGCACAACACCGTACACAGCACTGACAGGGAAGAAGTGTGATCTAGCCAAGATGCACAAATTCGGGTCAGAATGCTATGCGTACCAACAAGACAGGGGTAAACTAGATCCAAGGTGTGAGAAGGGACTCTTCCTGCTTTCCTAGTTTACTACCCCACCAAGGGAAAAGTGCAGAAGCACAGACTGGTCAAGTTTATCACAAAGACCACATGTGAGAGCGAGACTCAGACTCAGGACCTAGGATTTGACCCCATTATAAGTAGTGAGAAGACAGACACATCTCAGCCCAGTACTACGAGCACAGACATACAGACAGACAGTCCACAATCCCCAGGAGACGATGGCGAGGAGCACCACAGGGTGACGCCACAGGTCTCAAGCAGTGGGAGATACCCCACTAGAGAGCGTAAACCCCTGAGTTATCTTGGTGACTATACTCAGGAAGATAATGTTGATGGTGATAGTACACTCACCAGTGTTGACTATTGCTACCAAGCAGTGTGTGGTGTGCCACTGACCTTTAAACAGGCTATGGCATCACCACAGGCAGGTGAATGGAAGAGGGCAATGGACGAGGAGATACAGTCACTGGAAGAAAACCAGACCTTTACTCTGACCAAATTGCCAAAGGGCAGAAAAACAGTGGGAGGAAGGTGGGTATACTCTATTAAAGAGGGTGGTGATGGACGTGAACAGTACAAGGCCAGATTTGTGGCGAAGGGATATAGCCAGAGAGTGGGGATAGATTACGGCGAGACATTCTCCCCCACGGCCAACATGACCAGTGTGCGTGTAGTCATGCAAAAGGCAGCCCAAGAAAATCTAGCACTACATCAAATGGATGTAAAGACGGCGTATCTACATGCACCCATAGACCGAGACATTTATATGGACCAACCAGAAGGTTATGAGAAAGTGGGAGAAAACCTAGTGTGTAAACTAGAGAAGTCCATTTATGGTCTGAAGCAATCAGGGCGTAACTGGAATGAGATGTTACACAGATGTTTGATAGATGACAACTTCATGCAGAACCCAGCGGACCATTGTGTCTACACTAAAGAATCTGAACAGGCAGGGAAGGTGATAATTGTCATTTGGGTGGATGATCTTATCATAGCGGCGAACAACACGTAGTTTAGAGCAAGTGAAGGCAATGTTTTCCACCAGGTTTAAGATGAAGGACCTAGGCAGGCTGAAGCACTTTCTAGGCATAGACTTCAGCCAATCTGACGATTGTATAACAATGTCACAACAGAGGTATGTTGAAAGGATTCTCAACCGATTTGAGATGCAGGAGTGCAGAACACGTGAGACACCATGTGACCAAAAGTTTGACTACACTGATGATGCACCCAAGATGGCTGATGTAAGGAAATACAGGGAAGCTGTAGGTAGTCTCATCTACTTAGCTACTTGTACGAGACCTGATCTATGTTTTGTGGTAGGTAAACTATCACAACATTTTGCAAATCCCACAGAGGAAAATTGGATTACAGTAAAACATGTACTGCGTTATCTAAGAGGTAGGGCTGAACGATTTTGGAAAATAATCTAATTGCAATTTTTTATCTATAAATTGCGATTGCGATTTAAAATCGCGATATTTTTCCACTGTTTTCAGGAAACTCTGTTTCGGCATTTTTTATACAGCTCAGATACAGGGTTGCCAACTTTTCAAGATCGCTTGGAGTGAGACTTGAACCTGGAGTGGGTGGTGAACGTAATTTGTTGTTGGGGGGGGGGGGGGGGGGGGTAAAATGGACTAAATTGAAGTAGTATTATTATTATATCGTGATCGATCGATCGCCTGTGGTTGGCGCCAGAGCGAACTAGTAACTTTTTAGTCTAAGACGCTCAATGCGTGAGAGTTGGCAACCCTGCAGGTATAGCAACTTGGCTAAAATGTGTGTGAGGGCATTTGGTAGCGCATATCCAGTGTGTTTAACAAAGCCATGAAGCCGGGCTTGTTCACTAATATCGGGCATCATGTCTTTCACTATGAACTCCGTTACTGCCCGAGTTATTTCAGCGTGCCGCTCCGAATTATATCAATAAGGAGTTACACTTTCAAACGGTTCGGTCAGTGAACCCTGTCTGCTGGACCGCGGTCAAGCTATCCGTGCTTTTGCGATTCATCCGTGCTTTAAATCTTATTGCGCGTATATGCGTGATTTTAAGGTATTTCGCTGCTCACCGCATACTAAAGCTGTATAAGCGCAGAGAAACACTTGCGTATTTGAAGATGCAGCACTGGTCGTTGGCATTTTAGCCTTACAAATATCATACGAGGCTTTGTGGTGTTTTTTTAAATGCTGAAGGTTTGTAGTGTTACCTCGCGTCGTAACAACAGTAGCAAGGCACGTTTTGCAGGGTACCTGACGTTGAGCAGCATCTTTTTAAAAGCCAAAGTAATTTCACACAACTGATGTGCTGCCCTCTTTGGTATTAGACTTTCAGTTGTGTCAGCTTCTGTCGAGCCTGAAGCCATTGTGCAACAAGTTAAAGTGCGCTGTGTTAACTTCACTTCTCCACCTCCCTGCCTCCTGCTCGGGTTTGCTCCGTTCGTCCTCGGCTCGGCTCGGCTCGCTCCCAAGTCACGTGACCAGTACAAATCGCAGCCTGTGCGATTAGAGAATCGCGTTTTAAAATATCGCGAGATATTAAATGCAATTAATCGTTCAGCCCTACTAAGAGGTACCACAGACAAGCAGCTGACTTTTAGAAAAAGCAGCGATGGTTTAGGCCTCCGGGCATACAGTGACGCAGATTGGGGGGCAGACACAAGTGACAGACGGAGCACGTCTGGCTACTGTGTGAGCATGAGCAAAGGCAGCTCACTGGTATCTTGGAGAAGCAAAAAGCAACCCACAGTAGCATTATCGACATGCGAAGCCGAATACATGGCTTTAGCGCTAACAATACAGGAATGTATCTATTTAGAGCAGTTACTGAAGGGTATGGATTCCTATGAATATGCTCAAGCTGTTGTTCATGAGGATAACCAGGGCACTATTGCACTTGTGAAAAACCCTGTGTGCAGACAAAGGTGCAAGCACATGGACATCAAGTATCATTTCATAAGGTCAACCATTAAAGAAGGAAAGATGACACTTGTTTACTGTCCTACAGATGAAATGATAGCAGATGCTATGACCAAGCCTGTCTCAAAGGTTAAATTGATTAAATTTTCGGGAGTCATGTTTGGTACAAGTGTCTGATGAATTGTAAATGTGTTAAGTACTGTATGTACTGTAAACGTTTGATTTATTTCTGGGTTTATTCTGATTGTTAAAAACTGTACAGGATACCAGTCACTCATAAGTGGGAGTGTTGACGTGTATGATTGACTGATGTATTCTGTAATGTATATCTGTTCACACCACAAGGGGGGGTTATCGACATAATGATTGTACTATGACTGGTGAAGCCACGCCCTCATACACATATATATGTATGTACTGCACTTGATGCTCTCTCTTGGCCTTCTCCCAACGTGATAGCAGTTAGAGCGATTTGTTATAGCGATTTGTTCAAATGAATATGCCCTAGAGGCAGAGGAAAAATATTTCGTCCTGTTTATTTCTGTGTTGCAACCATTGAATTCCTGCTGTGTTAGTGGTGCACCTGCTAACAATCCAGAATAGCCTGTAGAATGCAAAGTGACCTTAAGCGCAACTTTGATAGCCATCATCACCTGAGCGCTAATTATGCAACACGTCTTGCTGCTCTGTCGGAACTTTTTATCAAATTACTCAGACTTGTGTAGGGTACTGTTAATGTAACACAGCAACGTTAGAAAAGAAACTACAGTCAGGGCGCAGCATAAAAAACAATACGGACACGCACATCTTGCAGTAGTATTAATTGATTTGAATGTATTATCACACCAAACAAGCAGAACGCCACGGTGGGCTCAGGCCCAAACAAAGCACCAATCCTCTCTCTGCAGTTTTACCTCCCCCAACAAATGAAACAAAGAAATATACAGTATCACTTCCCTAGTTAACTAGGGAGCCGCATGCGGCTCCCCAGCCGGTCCGCGCGCTCACCTGCACTAGCGAGTGACTGTAGCGTGTGACTCCGCCCACCTTGCGCGACCCTGCGCGAACGGTGGAAGCGTTTATACTTTCCGCGTGCAGTGTTCTCCGAAACGATATGTGGTAGTATAAAGACACACCCCTCAAAAACAGGGGAAGGAACATTTACCTGACGAATTTTAATGTTGCTTTGTGTTTCAGGTTTGAAAGTGCTGGAATTTAGGCTAAAGTACTTGAAAATGCTTGAAATTGTAACTACTTCGTTTCACAACAACTGGCTGTCTGACTGAACAGTTCTCTTGTATTACGTTAACAAATACGAGCCTCTTGTAATTCCAGGGCGAAACATGAGAGAACGTGAAGAAGTTAAGATAGGGTGTTTTGAAAATAAACCACCATTAAATAATGTGATTAAAAGCGAATTATTTTGAATCATTTCGAGTATATGTATAAATATTTAACTTATTTAAGTTTACATTGCTGGGAAATATTAAAATGGACCTTGAATGTGATATACAAGTGTTTTAATTCCACCTTGTAAAGGTGTATGAACCCTGCAAACATGACTTTGTTCATTGCGCTGAGGCGCGGCGCGCGCGAAGTTACAAAATTCGAGAGGTGCACGATAGACAGTGGCGATTGCTTTAAGACTGCAAGGGAAGCTCAGCTTCCCCTAAAATGTCAAAAAATAAGTGATCAAACATATACTGTTGTGTGTACATGTCATTGACTAAATATGCGCTACAATGCGCTCAACTTTTATTCAGAATCAGCTTCTTATCATTGGTAACGACGCGGCTTTCCTCTCACTCAGTCCCGCAGCTTCACGGTGCTGTAAACGGTGTGGACGCTGAGCGTCTACAGAATTCAATAGCGAAGCAAAGGGTATAGCGAAACGAGACGAGCCATTGGATGAATGCTGGGCATTGTCCCTATCTGAGTGGAATTTCCATTTTCTCCCCGTGTCTGTGTGGGTTTCCTCCGGTGTGTTTCCTTCCACAGTCCAAAAACATGGAAGTTAGGTAAATTGGAATCCCCTGACTAATTCTCCCTAAATGTGTAACTATGTGTCTCTGTTCAATAGAAAATCAGGTGTCTGTGCATGAATGTGTGTGTGCTTGTATGCCCAGTGGTGGATGGTGCTCTGTCACTAGGGTCTGTCCTCTCTCCACTTCCTGCACCCCATTCAGTCCTCAAGGGGGCTGTGGCGTCTGGTAGAGTGTACGCTGTGTGCAATTGGCTGCCGCTTCCAGTCAGTGTGTGATTGGTTGTGAAAGACTAGTACCTGTGTTAAAATAGCGACCTTGGCTATCTTGAAAGGCGCTATATAAATTGAACATTCATTCATTCAAAAAAGATTTTCCTAATGTTAAAGCAAACTTTGTTTTGTTACTGTTCCCTTGTTTCTAAACAAAAATATTGATTGTGATAATAAAGTATTTTGTTGTCACATACAATGTTTGGAGAAATTGTATCCTAGATCTTTTGGATCCTTTGGATCTATGATCTATTAAAAAGTATCGGTATCGATATCGGCGATACCGGCCCTGTATTTACTTGGTATCGGATCGATACCACAATTCCCAGGATCGCCCACCTCTAGTGCACGACCTCGCGAATCGACAGCGCGCGAGACCCTCGCGCACGGGCGGAGCAACAGCGATTATGTCGTTTTCGCCGCGTGGACCCTCGCGCCACTCGCGAAGCGTCAAGTATAAACCTGACTTAAAGTATAAACCAGTGGTTCCCAAACTTTTTCTGCCGTGCCCCCCTTTAGTAGATGAGAATATTTTTGCGCCCCCCCCATATTGACTAGGGATGCACCGATTCACGTTTTTCACTTCCAATACCGATTCAGATATCTGAGGCTTAGTATCGGCTGATACTGATCCGATACCGATTTGATAGAGTAAAACAGTTCTGAATCGACTTAAAACATTTTTTTAACACAGACATACTGAATTACAGGTTTATTGAAAACTCTGCACCAGTATAGCACACTTAAACACACATAAAAACATGTAAAAACAACACAACTTGCATTTGTTTAGTCAGTGCAATTATGAATATAACATCGAATGTAAAATAAATAATACCAAAGAACCTGAAACTGACAAAAACAGTAGGTTCACAACTTTGGTCAAACATGAAAAAAATAAACTGCAAGAAACCTTTGAAATGGTTCAAGAATTCTAAATATCATTTTAAATAAATAAGGAGATGAAATAAGAGAAACAGCAATACCTATGCGGCTAGTTTGCTAGCGCAGACATCACGCAGAACACAAAGCATGTAACGGCCAGAAATATGTGTACTGTCTCTTTAAGGGAGCGAGTTGTTTTTATAGCTTTCTGCCATAGACCGACTCAGACCACTGCTCTTTATTTTATTTCTGTAAGTAACGCATTCAATTAGCTTTGGACAACTCACCAGTTCATGTATGAACAGTCAAGTAATGCTGGAGCCCAGGTTTATTTTGGTCAATCAGCAAATAAACGGACTAAGTGTAATACCACCAGCGCGAGTAAGAGTCAGTGAATATTTAAGGTTGAACTAACTCCGAAAAGCGTTACAAGCATAGAATTAGACAGAATAGACCTGTTTTTATGGATTGGTCACATTGTCACCGATACCCGATCTAGATTTTTTTCAAATATTAATATCGGAATCGGTGCATCCCTAATATTGACACATGTGCACATGTTTTACTTTCAAGCTCCGCGCCCCCCATACAATAGCTCCGCGCCCCACCTAGGGGGCGCGCCCCCTACTTTGGGAACCACTGTATTATAGAGTTCTTCCTCCACCTCTCAGTCAACAGTAATGGGATGTCCAGTAGAACTCTTTTGTATAGGCAGTAATTAACCACACCAGGCATTGTCACAACTTATACTTAACTTATAACTTTTAACTTCATGGAAACACTGTGGTATTTAAATTAAATGATTGTTGAGTCAGTAATTCTGCTTGTACTCATACCAAAGTGTTTATGGCATTGTCTGCGTGTTAGGAGCACTTGTTCTTTGTGATGGAGTATCTGAACGGAGGTGACCTGAAGTTCCATATACAGGAGAAAGGAAGCTTTGACCTCGACAGAGTCACGTGAAGCAACACACACACACAAAATTATGTTTTTTTTTGTATGCTTTATATAAATATAAATGTATGTGTGTGTAATTATAGTCTGGTCTGATGGCTCCTGGTTTGTTTCTTCGTTCCAGATTCTATGCAGCCGAAATTGTGTGTGGACTGCAGTTCCTTCATGGAAAAGGCATCATCTACAGGTTACACACACAAACAAAGCTAAATGGACATTCTGTACTTTCACCTTTACTGTTCTTGTCTACTAAACCACATTTTTGCCACATTTTGTATTTCTCTCCTGCATTAGGGATCGCAAGTTGGAAAATGTGATGCCAATTTAACAGCCAAGTCCCAATGCTGGTTGGCACAAATGTTCTTCTGCAACTCTATCAGCGTGGGATGAATCATGACAGGCCGAGCCTCCAGAGGAGGTCAGACCAGTTCACTTTGCTCCTTCATTATGTTGCCAAAATGTGCAAAAGTCTAAATCAACCTCATCCTGTGAAGTTGCATGGGAGAAATCCTGTCACCATCCCAGCAGGGCATAAGCTATGTGTGGTTGGGGATGTCAGGGTTGGGAAAGAGCATCCAAGCACGTGTTTTGTCCTTGAACCCCCCGGGTCTTTTTCCATACCTGGTGGGCTATTTCTTGAGTGTGCACTTATAAACGTCACCTGTAAGGCCTCCAGCAAGATTCCTGTTACTTTTAGAAACAGACCACAATGTCACTCTGCCTCCGAGGTGTGTCATTGGTGAGATATCTGCTGCTCAGAGTACAATGCCCCTAAACTCCATGCAGTGTGTTGCCACTAATTCTCAGACTCCAGGTGAGCAGTTTGCGTTCAATCTTGATGACTCCCCTATGCCTGAGGAATGGAAACGATGAATTTCAGACCTGCTAAATTCAGTCCCAGAGGTTTTGATGAGCTCTCCTTGGGTCATACAACTGCTGTGAAACACCGTATACGGTTGCAGGACCCAACGCCTTTTAAGGAGCGCCCGAGGCCCATACATCCCAGTGATAGGGAGGCTGTGAAACAGCACCACAGAGAGCTCCTTGATGCTGGAATCATACGTGAGTCAGAGAGTCCCTTCGCCTCACCAGTGGTGTTAGTAAGGAAGAGAAACGGGAAGATTAGGCTGTGTATCAATTATAGGAAGCTGAATACCCGCACTATAAAAGATGCGTATGCTCTCCCCAATATTGAGGAGACGTTCTCGGCATTGAGTGGGGAAAAGTGGTTCTCAGTGATGGACCTCAGGTCAGGGTATTATCAGGTGGAGATGGCAGAGGAGGACAAACCGAAAACAGCATTTACATGTCCTTTGGGCTTCTATGAATTCAACCGCATGCCGCAAGGTGTGACCAATGCTCTGAGCACCTTCCAACGCCTCATGGAAAAGTGCGTTGGAGACTTGCATCTGAGTGAGGTTCTTGTGTTCTTAGATGACCTTATGGTCTTTTCAGTTACCCTTGAGGAGCATGAGGAGAGACTCATGAAGATACTACACCGCCTCAAGGACTATGGCCTAAGATTGTCACCTGAGAAGTGCCAGTTCTTTAAGTCATCAATAAAGTACCTTGGTCACGTGGTGGATGCCCAAGGGGTCCACACTGATCCAGGAAAAAATTTTGCTCTCAAGGACTGGCCTCGTCCTGTAAATAGAGAAGAACTAAAGCGTTTTTTGGGCTTTGCAGGTTATTATAGGCGTTTTGTGAAGGGCTATTCTAAAATCGCCAAGCCCCTCAACTCTCTCACTGTTGGATATTATCCAGCCAAGAAGAGAGGTAAAGTCTACAAGAGGGACCGGCCAAAGAGCTGTGTCCATTCTCGCGCTCCCTTCAGTGCAGAGTGGACACCTGAGTGTGAGTCTGCTTTCAGAACACTTATTGACAAGTTGACATCTGCTCCGGTCCTAGCCTTTGCCGACCCCAAGCTTCCATAAGTGCTGCACACGGATGCTTGCTGTGAGGGTCTGGGAGCTGCTCTTTATCAAGTGCAAGGTGGAAAGCTCCGTGTGATAGCCTATGCCAGTAGAGGCTTGTCAAAGAGTGAGCGAAATTATCCAGCTCACAAGCTAGCTCCTTAGAGAGTGGAAAAGGCTTGAACTTAGGGATGGCATCCTCCATAGAAAGTGTCTTGATCGAGGGGACGTGGTCTATCAGCTTGTGTTGCCGGCGCAATATAGAGACAGGGCTCTTCATGGGCTAAACGATGAAGTTGGTCATCTAGGACCTGAGCGTGTGCTAAGTCTGGCTAGAGCCAGATTTTATTGGCCAAGGATGAAGGAATCTATTGACAAGAAGTGCCAAACCTGTCCCTTGAACCTGACAGCCCTGATATGAGGAACATTCTGGTCATAACTGACCATTTCACAAAGTTTGCTGTGGCAGTGCCAACTAAGGACCAGAAGGCCAGGATGGTTGCTAAGGCCCTGTGGGAAAACTTCCTTGTCCACTATGGGTTTCCTAGTCACCTTCACAGTGACCAGGGAAGGGATTTTGAATCCCACACAATCAAAGAGCTGTGTTTGCTGATTGGAGCAGAGAAGGTGCGTACTACACCCTATCATCCCCAAGGAAACCCTGTGGAGCACTTTAATAGGACCCTGTTAAGCATGCTCGGAACCTTGGAGGAAAAGGACAAACAACATTGGAGGGATTTTGTCAAACCCCTTGTGCATGCGTACAATTGCACAAGGAATGACACAACTGGGTACTCCCCTTACGAGTTGATGTTTGGCAGGCAACCGACTCTTCCGGTTGATCTCATCTTGGGCATTAGTCCTCCTACTGAGGCCCATAAGACACATTCAGAATATGTGCAGAATTTGCGTCGAAACCTCCACGAGAGCTACTCTCTGGCAGCTGAAAATTCAAAGAAAGCAGAGGAAAGGAATAAACTGCGGTTTGATGTCAAAGTCAGAGCTGCTGAGTTAGTTGAAGGTGACCGGGTCCTGGTGAGGAATGTTAGTGTGCGTGGGAAACATAAGTTGGCAGACAGGTGGGAGCGATCAGTTTACGTTGTTCTGAAACAAATTGATGGTGGCCCTGTGTATGTTGTCAAGCCTGAGAAGGGCAATGGGCCGCATCGAACTCTCCACAGAGACCTGCTTTTGCCCTGTGGATTTCTGCCTGTTGAGGAAACTCCAGAGCAGGGGCCAGGGCCAAATAAAGCAAAGAGGGTAGGTTTGAGAAGGAATAAGCTAAAAAAAAACACTGGGCAGAATGTGATGTTTCAGAAGGGGATTTTACAGATGAAGAGGAGGTTGATTGTATTTTTGAGGCACCCACGCAAATCACTTTTCATGACCCCTTTATTCAGGAAATAACATATGTACCCAAGAAACAATCTCCAACCCCATTGAAACCAAATGTCCCTAACTTTAACGCCCCACGCTCGTTTACATCTGAACAGCTAAGTCCTGAACAATCCGCCGAACTGGTTGAGTCACCTTTTGCCCAATCCGAGGAGTATGTCATTGTAGACATTCCCGAGTGTGACACACCAGAAGGGGACAGGAGTGGAAGCAGTACACTGGGTCATAAGGGAAGTGAGGCAGTCCCCTCTGATCAGCAGCATGACCATGACCTTGTCCCTCGAGGGCCTGAAGAGGACACGAGTGTCATTCAAGAACAGCACATGCCCGGGCCCAGGAGTTCTAGCAGAGAAAGACGTGTTCCACATAAGTTCACCTATGATGAACTGGGGAAACCGTTGATCCTTGCCCTTAGTTCATTTTTATATTCTGCAAGTCTGCAAGATCTCATTGGTCCAGTGTCTAGTACCCCCCATGAAGTCTCTTGTAGGGTTTAGTGTGCATGCAGGGCCTCATGCAGTAAGAGGGGGAGGGTGTAACCTGGATTTGCTAAACCCCAGGTTATTTCTGCTTTATTTTTTATTGTTTTACGTAGTTTAAAAGACCATGGCTCTTTAAATATAAATTCATTATTTTTAGAAAAAAAGGAATCATTTGAGTAGAGATGCCAGCAGTACGTATTAATGTCTACTTTAATTTAGATTTGTAGTTTGTCACGTGGGCATTCAGCGCGCGAATTGATAGGGACGATACAGACGTCTGCGAGTTTTCTTTTTTTATTCTTCTGTCAGCGCATGGTGGATGCAGTTGCTGAACGCGAGAAAAGTTCAATATAATTATATACTAGTTCTGAGAATTCGTCACAACTAGGAATTCTGCAATTTGTCAAATGCTGACCCAGAGAAGGTGATCGATCTGTGACCAAATAGGACAGCGTAGGATTTTGGATATATTTTCTTTTGAGCTACAGATTTCTCGGTGAGTAATGATAGGCTACATTAGCAAGTTAAATCGTTAGCAAGGTGCTACACGCTAAAGAGAGAAGTAGAATTGGTTTCATTACTCTCGTTATGAGCATTCTCATTAAAACCAGTCGAGAAAAATTCTAGGAATGATGGAGTGTGGTTAATCAATTTATTTATGTTTAAATTTCATGTGGCTAAGTTCTAAGTGTATAGAGACCTTGAAATAGCGCTTTGCACTGTCACGGTCCGAGAAGTTAATGTAAGAGCCATGTGCGAAGGGAGAGATTTTATTTTTGAAATGTTAAATGAATCCATGTTCAATGTATAGTGTTATAACGGACATTAAGAGTTATACGTTAAGTAAAGTGGATGTTGTGAAGCAGCAACTCTTGTCGCTTCTCGTCTACTTGTGCATATGTAAATGGTATTGTTTGTATGGCTTTAGGCTGTTTTTTTTTTAGAGTCCTTTGGTTGGATTCCTGGTTCTTCCGCCATTTTCTGCTTTCTTCAATCTGCATCTTCGCCATTGCCATTCGTCTTTGGGAGGGAAGAGTCAATCCACATCTTCATATTCTTCTCCATTGCAATACCCATCTTGGACATTCACTGTGGAAAAGGGCGGTAGGAATTTGAGTACCCCGGGTGATTTTTTTTTTAACTAAAGGGACTATTTTATTTTATTTTTTATATACCTGAGATCGCAGAAATTTTTTTGTTTCAAGGAAAAATACATTTAATTGGCCAAATAGGATTCAAACATTGTCATAAAAATATCTGTGTATTGTAAATTTGACATTGAGTAGATAATACAAGTGATGTGGTAATTCTGTTTTGTTTATTTATTTACCTTTTTGTCCAGTACTCATTCTTAATTAGATTTTTATTTATTTTTTATTGTGTTGCGAACGCCTTTATTAAGTCAATACATTTCTCTTAGGTTATCAGTCTATTGCGTATGTGCGGCATTTGTGGTGGACCTTACAGGCCTAATTCAGTAATTAGGCAGGTAACTCACGGCAGTCTCCTCATTGAACCTACAAGTGAAGCCAACCCTTGGTTCTTAGGTGATGCTCAACACTGTCTTATAGTGACAGACGCAAGGGTGGGGTTACAATTGCATTAAAAAATAGGACCGATTTAAATGTGAATATCTTTGGACTGGCTTAATCAAATTTGACAATTTAGGCATCTTTTTTTTAGTTATATTATGCTGCATCTAATAAAACTATTTTAAATGTGATTAAATAATTTAGAAAAAAATGTCCAAGTAGCTAACATATGGCAATGTCATTCAAATTTAGAACCCAGGGTCCCAGTTTTTACCCCAATAGCGGCAATATAATAAAAATAGAATCGAATAAAAAGAAATACATAAGATAAAAATAAAATAGAATAAGTAGTATCGGCTAGGAGTAGTATGGCACGCCTAGATCGCCTCTCAGCCAATCACATTGTAGGGGCGGAACTAACTGTGGTATAATGACATTTAGGTTGTCGAAATTTCCTACCTATAGTGTTAATGAACTTAATGCTGGTTTGTAATGACAAACAGGCTAAAAACATGTTCATACAAATATGTAAACAATCCAATTTGCTTCTATTAATATTAATAACAATACATGAATGCGCAAAATAAAACTCTTAATTTAAAGATTATCCTACCTTTTAGGTAGGTAAACAAAGGTAAACAAACTCTACAGAGATACAGCTACAAATACGCGTTGCCCTCGGACACGGTAGGAAAATTCGACAAGGTAGGAAAATTCGACAGAACACCAGACTTGTTGTACATTTGTGCAATACCAGTTTAAAATGCATAGCTTTACTATAAAGGCAGTGCCATGTTGAATGACAGTGCCATGTTCAAGCTGCTTTGTACTACTTTTACTCCGCTGGCATAAAATTAAGAGACCTAATTGTCCAGACAACATGTGAAGTTGATTTGCAAAAGAGAATGAAAAGGAAAAGCTTTGTCAGAAGTGGGATTCGAACCCACGCCTCCAGAGGAGACTGCGACCTGAACGCAGCGCCTTAGACCGCTCGGCCATCCTGACTACTGTGAAGCCGCATGGAAAAATAAATCACTATAAATCAGTCTTCCTTTGCAGGTGTGCAAGTGATTATTTACTGATTGATCAAATGACACATATTTTCAGTTACCACAATACATAACGTAAAAATACGTTTGTAGGGACTTGGATTTCCCCGCATGATGATGATTGAGCCGCGGCCATTTTTCTCCGGTCGCGCTGTCAAGCGAGGTCGGTGCGCGCTGTAATAAATCGCTGTTTTCATCGGTTTGTAAGAGGTTCTTCCCAGCGTTTTGGTAATATGACATAATTGAATGTCCATTTTCTCTCATCCCGTTAGAAGAATTCGCATTTCGCGCTCCTGTTTCTTTTTGAGCCTGCTTGAATTTTAACTTCACGTTTGGACCGTTCAAAAACATTGTGGGACTGTTCAAAAGATATTAATAGATACGTAGACCGTTACATTATATTCTTGTTTATTGTTTCCTGAAGTTTTATCCCAGTCTGTACAGTTTAAGGTAGTTTTTTAAGGCTCCCAAGACAACGTGTTGGTCCGATGAACCATGATAACGGCGGGCACGGACTAGCCACATGCTAAAACTAGCCAGGGTTGCCAGGTCCTACAAAAATATCCCGCACAAAGTCAGTGTCGTAGCTACGTTGGCTACATCGAAAGCGCGCCAATCTCACCCTGTTTGGAAAATGACCGACCGGCAAACACAGGTAAGAGATGTGTGTTTATGTTTTCTCATATCAGCTATTTTTAACGATTATCTATTTTAGTAACCCACAGTAGATAGACGGAAGTAGATTGTTGTGAAGTTAATACTACTATACCCTGTTGTTTTGATTCTCAAAACTTTAGGAACTATTTTGATGCCATAGAGAACACTGCAAAGAATGATGTGAGAAACGCGCTCGCGCTCTCACAGGTTCTGGACTGGACTGACTACTGGACTGGAAATAGTAACGCATTATATTACCCGTTACTGAAAAAAGTGGTAAGATTAGTGTAACATGTTACTAAGTAACGCGTTACTGACATCACTGCCCACTACAAATCATTTCCACTGTTGCAAATGAGGCTTTAAAATAATCAGCACAAATGTAAAATGCCATCATATCATGCCAAAACCCTCCGTCTTTGACCTATAGGACAGGTCCCCCTATCAATTACAGGGAAGCTATAAACTCCATTTAAATGGCCAAATTATGGGTAAACCATGTTGATGGTGGTCTGCCAACTCTCCCCTGTAATCACTACCGTCTCCCATTCTCATAGAATTATGTGACATCATTTATGAGAGGAAAGTGATGCTTAAAAATGGGACAGGCACACAATTGTTAATTCAGGACTTGTGTTTACTTATTCACCTTTTTCTCCTACATGAAGAAAATGATTACGATCAGTGCAAAATGAAGTCTTCAAAATGCAAGTTGATCACAAAGGTACTTCCAAAACATGAAGCGAAATAAATTTTACAGAAGAGCACAATGTTCTTTCCAGGTCTAGACAGCAAACCCACTCTATGGTAAGGAAAAAAAAAGTCTGTACTAATGACCTGGAAACGTATGTAGTCAGACCACAGTTGACTGAACAAACGACATACATACACCTTACACTGCATTATCTAGGCACTGAAAATCAGCATCAATGCCTTTGATCTAGTAATTTGCAGTTCTACCTAATATTTAAGAATCAAACAAACACTTCATGGTTGTCGGGTCGTGTCAAATCTGAGTTCAAATGTTCATCTTCCCCTTGGAAAGGAGGTAGAGGAGGAGGAAGATTCATGCTGTCTTACGCTGGCCTTTCTGTGCTCGCTCTTCCACATAAAGCTGCATCTGTTGGAACAACAATATGATGACAACTTCTGTGACAGCAATACACAGATTCGTAGAGCTGTTCATAGCCAACTAAATGATAAATACATATTGCAGATAGTTGCTTAAAATGCATCAAATGCATTTATTAAACATTTTGAAATTCTTCTCAGATGTCTGTATTGAAGCCTTGTGAATGCCTAGATGCAGTTCTTCTTCTTCTTTTGGCAATTCCCGTTTAGGGGTCGCCACCGCGGATCAACCTCTTCCATCTGGCACTGTCCTGAGTGTCTTCCTCTGACACACCAGCCATTCTCATATCCTCTACCACTGCATCCATAAACCTCTTCTTAGGTCTACCTCTCCTCCTCTTGCCTGGAAGTTCCATCCCCGAGACCCTCCTACCAATATACCTCTCCTCCCTCCTCTGTACATGTCCGAACCATCTCAATCTCGCTTCTCTAACTTTATCTCCAAAAACATGCTACATTTGCTGATCCTCTAATAAACTCATTTCTGATCCTATTCTTCCTTGTCACTACAAATGAGAATCTCAACATCTTCATCTCAGACACCTTCATCTCCCTCACCTGTCTCTTTGTCAGTGCCACTATCTCCAGTCCATACAACCTAGCAGGTCTCACAACTGTCCTATAGACCTTTCCTTTCATTCTAGCAGACACCCTTCTATCACAGATCACCCCAGACACTTTATGCCATCCACCCCACCCTACTTGCACTCTCTTCTTTACCTCTCTTTCACTTCCTCCATTACTCTGTACCCTCGACCCTAAGTAGGTAAACTCGTCAACCTTCACCAAATCAACTCCTTGTAACTGGACCTGTCCACCGTTTACCCTCTCATTCACACACATGAACTCTGTTTTACTCCTGCTCACTTTCATTCCCCTGCTCTCCAAAGCATATCTCCATCTTTCCAAGCTCACCTCCACCTGCTCCCTACTCTCACTACAGATCACAATGTCATCAGCAAACATCATAGTCAGAAGGAGTTACATTGTGTGTTTGTTTACTTAGAGAAAACTTATGATGGAGTACTGAGACAGGAGCTGTGGTATTGTATGGGGAAGTCAGGAGTAGCAGAAAAGTATGTGAGGGTAGTGCAGGATATGTATGAGAACAGTGTGACAGCAGTGAGATGTGCGGTAGGAATGACAGACGGGTTTAAAGTGGGGGTAGGACTACATCAGGGATCAGCCCTGAGTCCCTTCCTGTTCGCAATTGTCATAGACAGACTGATGGGCCCAGATGGGGCAGTCATGGCCTGGCGGTTAGGGAACTGGTCTTGTGACCGGAGGGTCGTGGGTTCGAGTCCCAGACCTGAGGCCATGACTGAGGTGCCCTTGAGCAAGGCACCTAACCCCAACTGCTCCCCGGGCGCCGGGCTAGGGCTGCCCACCGCTCTGGGCACGTGTGATCCACAGCCCCCTAGTAATCACTAGTGTGTGTGTGTGTGTGTGTTCTGACTGCACAGATGGGTTAAAAGCGGAGGACAAATTTTGATTGGGGTGTAAAAATCACAATTGACAAAATATGGCACATTTCATTTCATTTCATATGTAGTTCACTTATAACTATTTAGCTTTAATCTTACAAAAAAGGAATAACCAAACACATAAGGCACATGTATTCTCCAATGCTTGCCACCTGCTGCTCATTTAAACGTGTTATCGTTTGGCTAGTATCAGCATTACCTTCACTATGTCTGAGGTCATTGTTTTCAGAGGGATGAGTCTGGGCTCCTGCATGAGGACTTCCTGCTCATCTGCAACAATCCAGGGAAAGTCCTGCACAGAGAGCCCATTTCACATCACACGTCTTGGCAAGTACCAATGAAACACAATCAGCACCATCAAGAAAGGAGGTAGTTTAATATCTAACTCATATTGCACTAGTATTTTGGAAGCATAGATGAACACAGATGACACAAACATGCACATATAAATTGCAAATGAACAAAATTTCAAATGAATATGCAAGACGGAAAGTGCGGAAAGACAATATTTGTTTAAAAGGAATCCTCTTGTCTAAATATACCATCATTGCAAGCAAGGAATACTAATACTGTCAGTTTTTTTTATCACAGTTAAGAATAGCATGTTTGTCCTGACCTTGATTACTTGAACTTTCTCCATGTTTCTAGTAGCTGATTCTCTAGTGTACACCAACACAGTAAATGTGCAGCCTGTAAAGGAAAGGAATAAATATTATAATTATAATTAATATTAAACATATCATTAATATAATTTTTTTATATATTAAACACATCAGTAATAACAACACTCTGAGATTCCCAGTACATGCGTAGGTCTCCTCCTACCTGGTGGGTTGTTGTCCAGAACAGCGTCACAAACGCTGATCTTCAGGATCACGGCTCTCAGAAGCTGCTCCACATGAGACAGCAGTGTCTCCGAGCTGCCATGGCAACAAAGCCAACAAATGAGAGACAAGGCACACGGGCAACAAAATCTGCTTAAGTAACATGAGAAAGATAAAGGCTTTTAAGGTCTGAACTGTTCGGCCCAGCTTGTTCAGTTTTGTTCTGAGCGTGACTGAGATTTATAAGCATGAAGGACTTTTACCTGATGGACAGTAGAGGAGGTTGGGAGATCTCAAACACAAACCTCTCCACTGGGTGGTGTTCTTTATCCATGATTACCACCACCACTTTCTCCGCCTCATTCTGAATACACAACACCAGGCATAATTAAACCTCTACAATAACACTGTGCCATGAGTACACAACTGACAATATGTAAATGAATGCTTAATGAAAACTGGGGATGTACATAACTGGTGAGTACTACTTAAATACAAAACTACTACAATAAAATACTAGTAACATTCATTAAGTGATGCTGTATTGTGGAATAATTACACTGATAAATTTTAAGTCATAGTACACAATGAAGCATTTCTACTTATGGACCCAGTGTGCTGTATGGACACTCACCAACATGACAGTTACTACTAATCTTACCTTCTCAATAAGTGGTTTAACACAGTGAAGTGTATCCTGGATATACTGGTTCAGCTCTGGATGGCATGACATCTAATGGACAAACAAGGCTCAAATTACTTGTTTATATAGAAGCTGTTAAATATGCAAACACATCTTCATGTGCTCCTCAGCCTTCAATTGAGAACAGGTCCTCTGGATAAAACCTACCTGGACAGGCACATTGTATTTCTTCCTTTTCTGAAATATCCCAGATGGATAGACCTCTCTAACGTAGAGGATGAGGTGGACGGCCACTTCCAGAAACTCACACAGGATATCAGCCACCACTGTAACGAGCATAACAACGTCAGACAACGTAGTGGTAACATTATTCAAAACCAAATAACGTATAAACTAACATTTTACCTTGACCAAAGTTGAGATCCTGTCTTGTAAGAGTTGTCATCGTTTTATGAGGGATAAAAACATGTAAAATCTAACAGCTAGGTTGCTGGTACCAAGTTAAAGAGGACGCTAAATGTCCGCTTAAGTGCACCGTCTCATCCTTTTGATATGCAACTTGGTCTAAACTGTAATTATGAGACAAAACATAAATATCCGTCGGTGTTTTGTTCTAAAAACAGATTAAATAAGTTGAAAGCAGCGCGAAAATGTGGTTGTTGCTAGCTGGGTAAATATATCTGGCTAATAAAGCGATGGTGGGTTGGCTTATTAACGATAACAAGCTGTCGTGTTCCTGCTCTTGATGGCCTTTTCAGGCAGCAACAAGCCCAACGTGTTTTATGGCACAAGACAACCCCACCGAAAATGTTTCATTAACGTTTCATTAATGAGTAGCTAATGTAGCTAGCTAGATTTATTCCAACAACTTTGTTGACATGCGTGTTTTCTTCGTATTTCTTGACTTGCATCCATGTCATTAACTCGACTGCCGCCTAGTGGGTTGGAGTGAATAGGCGCCAACAATAATACAAAGACATATCTATTGTGCAAATAGTATTTTAATAGAGTAACTCGCAATGTGATTAATTTCATTATTGGCTTTAATGGATTTTGGTTATATATGTTTAAGTTCACTGTCCAATGCCCTTTAACACTCCAAACGGAAACTGGATTCTGGAATAGGAGGAAATCAGATTTAACAAGCTATGTGCTAGTTTACAAGGAACAGTAAAAAGCAAATGATCCAAATTCCATTTTAAACACCTGATATCAGCAAACGCTGTATATTACAGGCCATGCATGTTGGCATGTTTATCTACAAGGTGAGTAAAGGTTCCATTTGATGAACTCAGACCTCTTTCTCTTAAGCAATGGAGTTACAGAGGGAAAGAGGAATTAAACCACTCAGTTTGCAGATAATTCATGTAAACTCTCTTAGATAAGGCACCAATTAGATCTGAATAGCTCATACATACAACAAATCAATGGCAGTTGTATTCTGCCTTGTGGAATTACTTATAGTTTTATACAGCATTCCTATAGTTTAAAGTCAAACAGCCAAATTATGTCTTTAAAGGACAAGTAAAAAATCCTTTAAGAGGTTAACTGTAGGCAGTGACCAAGATAAGCTGGGATCATGATCTGACATGCTGAATTCTTGTCACTTGGTACAGTCCTGGACTTCAGCCAGTGACAAGACCGCCTTAACTTGCTCAACTCCTCCACTTAACAAACAACTTCAGACATAATACGCTAGCATGAAGGCTACTCCACAAAAGCATTCATTTAATGGCAAAATGTAAAATATATTAATATATGGGTGAATTTGTTTCACGGTCTCTGTGTGGACGCCACAGGAAGGTAGCAGATGGATTCTGCCAATGCCAACGTACAGTACAACCGCTGGAATGAAGATGTTAATCTCACTGTCGGTGATTCTCAATCTAGTATGAATGAGTGAGTATTCCTTCTTGACTGTATACATTTTTTTGCCACAATACAGCATAACATTTTATAGAGCACCTTTCAGGAGCACCATGTTGTTTTATGGGTATAGTTTTATATGGATATGTTTTTAAAAGTAGGTTAAAACTTAGCCCAACTGTTGTCAACAGTCAAGCCTCAAATTAGAAATTTGGTTAATGATTTGTTAGCATGTGAAAATGGGTGGACCCACACTGTAAACATTTAAAATATATACATGATGCATAATGGTCTAATTTCAACTCTCACACCCCAGGAATTTAGATTTTGTGATTGCTATAATACAATTAACATTTTCATAGCAAGCCTTTTCATTTCATTAGGTGTGGCTCAATATCTGAATCGATGATTAACCCAACTAGCCTGACTCCAAAGATTCAGCATGCTGCACTGTCACAACCTTTACACAGCTTCCAGTTAACAAAAAACATCCACCAAGCACACAATAAGAGAAACAATTACGCTCGGCGGCGTCAGGGTGAACGTTACTGGCGTGTCTGGCACTGTCGTGAAATTGCTGCGTCTCTGTTGTTGCAGGTTCTGTAACAAACTGTGTACGGGACAGCTGGGCATCGCAATGAGAGTGGCAGGCTCACTGGCTGTAATGGCTGCCATGTACATCATCGGATACATCACCGGATACTACGTCCACAGATGCTGACTCAGAAGAGACCCCTACATGGATGCCTAAAACCACAAATAAACTCAAAAACACCAAGTGTAAAATAATTTTTTCATGAAGTTCCATTATTTATCAATATTATCAGAATATAAACTGGGTTCATAAAATTGTACTCTGCATGTATAAACGTGTATTCTTTAGAAAAACGTATTTGGCTTAGGGTACTATTACACAACCCATGTCTGAATCAAATACATGTTTGAATAGAAAATAACTCCATAGGAAAAATTTCACCCCCCCATATACATTGTAAATGAAGTAAAACATTTCCCAAACTGAATGTTAGCTCTTATTTCACTTCCTGTGAATTCCTTCCTTTAATTGCCCTTGAGCGTATACACACACAAAATCAGAGAATACTGCACTTACAGCAAAACCTGTTACACAACAAATGTCTATCATCTTGTAACCGGTAACTTGGTTCTTTTATTATAGTAAACCAGGGGCTGTTTTTCTAGACTAAAATTAAGCCTACACCAGGACTGAATTGAATTTTCAGTGGTGATTCACCATTATTTGTGTAATTTAGTCCAAGATTAGCCTTAAATCATAAACGTACAGCTCAGTCTTGATCATAAATAATCTTAATAGTATCCACGTCTTCCTCCTCAAGCAGCTGCGCCTTATACAGTTCCTTCAAGGGGGAGAAAAGACTTGCGTTTACACCACTGACCCATTCTGCAATCCTTTCAGTGGTGTAATACTCCTCCTCTTGATGGTCTGTCCCTCTACTGCAGTCCTTCTCCTCCTTTCCCATTCCTTCATTCCTACGCGAGCTCAGGGTCTCCGTCTCAAGCACGGAGTCGGAGAGCTGGCGTGGACGGTGTTCGGTCTCGCATGCACTCGCAGGGTCTTGTACTTTTCCCACTCCGCCAGCGCTGAGGTTCTTCCCCTCTAAAGCGAGACATCTGCTGGAGGGACTCGGTGCTAAGAAGCTCTGAAGGTTCCCGCCAGACCTCCCCCAGGCCTCCCCCAGCTGCCCGTTCGGAGGCGGGTCCGGACCATGGGCGCGTCCCGTCAATCTGAATGCAGCCAGACTGCTACAGATCAGACCCACCGAGCCAGTCAACTGACCCCTGTCCCTTTGTTTCCATATCAATGCCCTCTCCTTCGTTGTGCTAAAAGATGAGATATTAGCTTTCTTGCCCATTCGTAGCGCCTCACTTTCCAACAGGCGGCTTGGCATACCAGTTCCTGTGCCATGCACGGAGATCACCCTAGATCCAGATATTGGTGGCAGCGAGTTCCTCTTGCCCAAAGTCCTGACACTGTCGTCTTTAGCTTCATCCGACATATTGGTTTTCAACAACACTTGTCGAGGTCTCAGGATGAAATCTGGAGTGTTGCCTGTGGGCTTTCTTGGTGGTTGCATAAATCCATTTGCCATCATGGGCCCTGGCCATTGCACAGAGGATCTGGTGGCCTTCGGACGGTCCGGCTGCTCACCACAAATTTTCCTGCCTACAGCATCATCAAGACTGCTCCAGCACTTAAAAGTCTTGTCCCGGGGTTGCTTACTCTGATGAACTCCTTGAATCGTTCTCATGGCTAGCCTACAGAAGCTTATAGAGGCCACTGGAAGTGTACGGGAGCTTCTCGAGAGGCAAAATGCTACCTGAAGCTCCACTGCCCATCATTTATCTTTGGAGAGCAGTTCCGTCTCCGAGACTTCCTTGGCTTTGCGCTCTTTCACGCCGCCAGTCATACGATCTGTAACCGAAGCCGTTGCTTTCACAGAGCCCCACGAATCCCCAAACAAACCCGTGCAGTGATACTCTTCCAAGGCATGGATCAAGGTTCAGCTGTTCAGCCAATAGGTGGATTTTAAAACGAGGCTTTCATCTTTCAGGAGCACCATATCCAGGTATTTTGTATGTTATGTTTTCAAGTTTTCTTTCTTTTTTTTACAAGTTAGGTGTTAACAGGATTTTATAGGGCTCTAGCATAGTGATGCTTATCAGGGCCATGCCTCTGAGCCGCAGTATCTATAGTCCTTTTAAGAAACACAAAACCTTCCGAAGTCTTTGACGTTAGCTATACACTGTATGAACTCTGACCTTGTTAAGAAGGGCAGTGTTTCCCTAATGCATTTTTATGAAGGTTAGACAACAAGTGATGGACGTAAGCCAGCAATTGATTTAAAGGCTTATTTATTTTTCATTGACTGAAGTGCTGTACCAAATGCTTTTAAATGGTCGTTTCATTATATTAGCAATTAACATCATGTTAGCTTGAGAATAAGTCCAAATAAAACAGAAAATCTCAAGTACAGGTGAGCAAAATGAGGAATAACAAGATGACGAATAGTCAAACTTTGAGAGAGAACCCTACGTACTCAAATTAAGATCCACATTGGATTTTTTGTGTGTGTAAAAAAAGCTCTATGTATCAACTAAGATTAATGTAAAGCCACATGCGAAAGTTACATGAGTTTGTTGAGACCAATCTTATTATAAATAGCAATGGTTGTTGTTCTTTAAGATGGTTACCGGACGATGGTCAGGTGGCTGACGTCAGAGGTCAGGTCAGTCTTGGATGGGTATACGACCTTCAGGTTGCCCTCAGCATCCACCACCTTCACCTGCAGCACCTTCAGCTCTGGGGTGTCGGAGGCGTCCACCGAGGGCTCAGTGGTCCTGTCTGCCTCCCCGTCCGAGTCAGCCTCCTCCTTATGGTCAAATGTCAACTTGTTCAGCTCTGCCATTTTCTACAATAAAAACCAAAAAACTACGTCAGGTAGAGAGGAAAGTACGAACGTGTCCTGATGTATGTCAAACCTGTCAAATTTTTTTTTTCAATCGGAGGGAGGAATAATTTAAAATGAAGCCAAGCTTCTTTCATTAGGCTAGCAGCATCTTTGCAACTTTGTCCGAAAGAAAGTGGCAGATTTGATTTCATTATATTAGCAATTAACATGTTAGAGGCAATCGTCCGTTATTCAGAACGTCCAGATCACATTTTGTGTCTGTTAAATATTCAGAGGAAGCGGATACGGTCAGAAAAGACAGAAGAATGAAGGATGAAGAGTTCCTCTCCTATCAGACCAGGAATCTCACTCCATCTCCAAACCAAAACCCACCGTTCCACATTCCTGTTTCAGACCATGCTTCTGCTAAAGGGCTTAATAAGAAAATCACAAAAGTCATGCGTTTCTTGATGAGCAGAATTTTTCAGTCACTGTCTAAAACTTCCATTTGGTATCAGTACCTCTGACAAGCATGCCGTTGATGGTACTCAAATGAGTTAATTTAATGGTGAAGGTTATATTTTTTAGGTTATTAGGAAAATACTACTGAAAAACTAAAAGCACAATCACTGAACTGTAACAGACCGCATGCAGTAAAAAAGTGTCAGTACCTCTGACGAGCATGCCGTTGAGAGGACGCTGTGTGTGCACGTGTGGGTGTGTGCTGGTTTGTGTGCACATGTGTGTATGTGCTGGTTTGTGTGCACGTGGGTGTGCGCCGGTTTGTGTGAAGTTTGCTCTTCAATTGCAGCTGTATTGTGTGGCATGTACATGACACAGTACACTGTGTTTGTTTTTTTGTGTGAGTGTGCACGTGCGTGAGTGTGTGCGCTGGAGAAAGATGAGCTCTTCTGGTGTACAAGCACGGCAAAGCTTAACCAGAGAAAGAGCACAAGAGCCAGAAACAGATCCTACCCAGAATCCTCTGCCCCATCCAGACCTCAGGGTACTGACTGTACCGCAGGGAGGTTGTTAATGAAAGTACGCCAGCACATTTGCCCTCGAAATTCCAATATTTCTATATATTGGAATGCAAAATTTGCACACATTTCTAACTTATTATATTGTATTGATAAATTATATTTCTACTTTTTTTTTTTTTTGCACTAGCATTTCATCTGTCTATGAGAATTTGACTTGTAGCTCAAACATGAAGCGTCATTGCTATTTGACACCTTGTAAGATGAATCATCTACCACTGTCCTACCACCAAGCTAGGCAGGTATGGCAGTTCCATTTTTCAACACCAGTTCACAGTCCTCTGGGCCCACCACCCAGGTCCAGGGTTTTGGTTTATCCATGTTCCAAACTCAGGTTAGAGCAAAAACACAGATCTGGAGGGTCACGTGGACTGGGTTGAGAAACACTTCTTTACCATGTGTGCCCTATAACACAATGTTTGTGCAAAAGAGTAAAATTTAAAAAGAAATGAGACAAATGAGAATATAATATTCAGTCTGTGTGAATCTTACTATAATTAGCATGTCCATGACATCCTTACAAATCTGCAGACTGGTAGAACTCGTCACTTCTACAAACAGCTCACGTGTGGTCTTCCTTAACTGGAAGAGAGAGACAGAGGAAGCAAGAACTCACATGAGTTCATTTAATGGTGAAGGTTTAATTTTTTAGGTTATTAGGAAAATACTACTGAAAAACTAAAAGCACAATCACTGAACTGTAACAGAAACCACGTGTAGTAAAAAAGTGTCGGTGAGGGAAGTCATTAAACGTCAATACTTGCATAAACACTGCATTACATGAAAAAAATGTGTTTAATTACAAAGTAATCTAGTTGTTTCTATAACACAAGAAGACAAACAGCCCTTAAGCAGTAGGTTGGAATGTCTTGGAATGTTATAGGTGTAATTACACAATTGCAGCAGATTACCTTTGTCCTCTCACTGTTTGTGATTGGGGGAAATGAGATCACATGACCATCTGCATCAATCAAGCAAGGGTAATTATCTTTCCCATCCAGTAGCTGTAGGTACCTGTGATGACAACGGAGTATTAAAACAACATCTTATTGCATTATCAACAACTGCTCTTTTTTATATTCATAAAGAAATATGACTTAAATACAATTTAATACTACTATAAGAGCTTCAGGAAATGCATGTTCTGTGATTATAATCTCCTGTTGGATTTATTCTGCCAAACTATCCTGCCCGTAACAAGATATCACATTCGCTAAATGAATCACGTAGGAATGAGATGGTGTTGAGAAGGTTGATGATGGAAGCACGGTGTGCTCGGGTGCCCACCTGTGGAGGCCAGACACATTCTGACGTTTCTTCTGCTTCCTCTGTTCATCTGCTTCATGCTGAAGCTGCTTCAGCAGGTCAGCTGCCTTCATCTCCTTACGACCTAGAGGAACAAGCTGAACACCCACACACACACACACACACTTAACCTCCTCTTTATTACTACGTCTGTATCATTACTGGTAGACATTAGTACAGTCAGCCCACCCCTAAGGCTTGTATAGAAAACAAACCTGAAATCATAAAGGCTTGAATACAGTCAGTCTAACATAACTGAGCCAAATGTGACAGGAAGAGGTACTGCGTGTAATGCACAATTAAAGGACAAAACTGTTTAATAAAGAAAAGCTGAACCAAGTGCTGAATGGTTGCTCTGCACAAAGCAACATTTAAAAAAGAAAAAAAGCAGTTTATTTATTATTCAAATGCTGAGTTGGGGGCCTTCTCAGTGACACCAGTTTATCAACAGGCTAGAAACTAGATTCCAAACCATTCAGAGAAGGCAATTTACCAGGTTTCATGAAATATGCATTCAACCTTCCCCTCTCAGTGTTATGTAATACGTGGGTGCACTCTGATTTGACCACTACTCCAGCCTTTAGTGGAGAACCATTGACGGAGTAAGGATCATTTTGTCTCCAGTAAGCCACTGTAGCTCAAGTGATATTTGTTGCTATTGACGTTTGGGTGAAAATACATTGGTAGTTAACTGAGACAATACGACTTTCCAACTACCTGTACCTTATCCATCACACCTGCCTTCAGGAGCCTTTTCACTGTATTATTATTAGAAAAGTATCAACCTGTCTCTCAAAGGACCTATGTGTACACACACACACACACACACACACACACACACACACACACACACACACACACACACACACACACACACACACACGATGTTCCGTCATACCTTCAGCTCATCAGGAGATCTGGCACCATATTCTAGAGGAGCCTTCAGTAAGCTCAAGTCATGAGTTGCTATTGTTGCTGTTGTTCTTTTGCCACAAACCTCATCATGAAGTTTGGTCTGACAAAAACAAAACACATTTACATTAGTAAACAGGACATCAATAAGAAAAATATAAAAACAAACAGGACAAAACAGCCTAAGGTTAATATAAATTGTAATGACGGAAATGCACTAATATTGCCTGCTACTGTAATGGAATGGGACCTGGATTTCTTTACCTGAGCTACTAGGAACCTCTTGAGGGCGTTTCCAGGTTTCAGGTTCAGTCCCTTTACAATGCAGCACACTATAAATGGCCGCACGTCCTTCACAAGCGGAGACACTTTCACCATGAGTGCCGTGGGGGAATCGGACATATGCAGAACCCTGACAACCATCCGGTTCATATTATCCACCTCCTCTTCCTCCTCTTTCTTCTTCTTTTGCTTGGCTGCATTTTTCTTCTTGGAGACATTACGGGCCCCGTCTCCCCTGTCAGCAGCCTCGCCGTCCGGGTTACGACCTTTCCCTTTGCCCCGCCCCCCTGCTCTCAGATAGTCCAGCACCGACTTGGTCTGGCAACCATTCACCATCTTCTCAAGCCTCTTGTCTTTCAGTTTGTTCCCTTTGAAGTTGATTTCCTTCAGCTTGGCACAGTCAGCCAGCTCAAACGGGATCTCAAGGAGTTTGTTGTTTGACAGGTCCAAGACCTGAGGGGGAAAAATTGTTGATGTTATAACACGTTATAATAATGTAAATCATAATAGAGTACATGTTAATTAGAATGCAAGACATTCTGATTTACTTGGATTATAAGATTAACTCTGGATTCAACTTAATATACTTCTTGGTTATTGTCTAGGAAGCTTAAAGGAGCAATAAGTAATTTTTCCAATTACTCTTGTGCACCTAATGAAACAGCTGTTATACTGACACCTAGTGGCCTGGATGTGTCAGAGATCGTGTACTATGTCTATTTTAAAAGTGGCTGCCTCAATGACAGGGACCTCATGGTGCATAAAATGGTTCATTTGAAGACCACAAAGCAATTTAATTCATTTTATGTAAGGTACATTGTACAAGACAAATCTTAATTATAACCACTTTAATAAATGTGGTTTGCTATTTTATGTAGGTAAAATGACTTATTGTTCCTTTAACGTTATGTGCTTAGATTAGAAAAGGTTAGACTTTTTGTCCCGTAGGAAAGTTTTGCTTGGACACACAGTTCCGTTGCCATAAACGTACCACAAAATATCAAAAGATGAACAGCTACTGATTACGACTATATTTAAAGACAATCACATACATACAGGCATGCATGCATGACAAAAACATTAACGAACCTTAAGAGCCGGTAGGTTGTGTATTTCATTGCTGAGTTGCTCTATAGCGTTTTCCGACGCTATGATCGTATTTAGTAGCTCCAGTCGCGAGGAACAGAGATCTTCGGGAAGTTGTGCCAATGCGTTTTTAGATACATTGATACTGGAAAGCTTCGTGCACTGACTCAAGCCATTTGGCAAAGCGCTGATGCTGTTACAACTGATGTTTAGCGTTGTGAGTTCGCTCAGCAAGCAAATCTCTTCCGGCAAAGCCAGCAAATTATTGACTGACAAGTCTAAGACTTTGACTGACTTCAGTTCACCTATGCTCTTGGGCACAGATGAAATCTTATTCCTACAAAGAATCAAGCTTTGTAGATGAGAGAGCTTTTTGATGTTTTCATGGATCTCGTTCAAACTCGGACACTGACTAACTTCTAGGTAGTTCAGGAGGACGAGAGAGTAAAGTTTGGCATGGATACCGCCATTGGTCTGTATCTTCTTATCGACTGCTAAGCCTTGAAGAACCAGCTCTCTTCTGTTTTCTTTTTCTGCCTTTTCAATTTCTGCCCAAACAGTCCCTTCTACCTCCATGCTGCCAAACTTGACCCGGAAAGAGTAAGTACTTCATCCGGAAGCTGTGGCCAACATGTTTTGATTTAGGTAATCACATATTTGCAAATTTTGTAATTTAAGAGAATATGATTTTAAAAGTACAAAGAAACAGCATATAAGTTGTTATATATACCTGTATATACAAACATCTAAGAGTAGTTTGTCCTTTTCGAAAAACGGACATGCGCACATGCCTTCAGTTGTCAAACGGTGGTTATGGAGATGAGATGGGACTGACGAGCTGTCTCTCCATTTGGGTAAATATCCAAACTAGTTTCATTTGTACGGATTTATGAATTACAGAAGTATTTTACTCCCACATCATTGTAGGCTATTTGTGGTTGATTTAGGCAATAGGTGGAACTACTTAGCCAGCTAGCGACTGGTTTCTTTTTTTTTTATGTTTTTTTATTTATTGCTTTAGCTTGCTGACTTGCATTGTTGCTAAAGCTGATTTAGCTATTAGGATTTAGCGGTTAACATGTAGGTTAATCCTAACACATACAACAAAAATTGATAGGGCGTTACAGTGTTGCTATTCAGTGTCTATTCAGACATATGCCAGTCTGAATAGCTTTTCATTTCTTATACTTATCCATAAATGTTTAAGCTGGAGGTAGTTTTTATGTATTTGAGTGTATTTTCTCCAGAAATTAAGTTGTTCTAAGGTGCATGTAGACCCCAAGTTTGCCTTTCTTTATATTGGTCTATATTAACTGTGTACAGTGCACAGGAGAAGGATGCCACATAAGATAGGATTCACCATTATCAGCTGGTCTGGCCATGAGGAAAACTATAGTGCCAAAGAGCTGATGGTCCATGCTCCCACTGTGAATGGTTGGCGGTCTGCCAGGTAAATAATACTGTGGTCAGGGTCTCATTGGTAATATGACACTATCTGTTAATTAAACGATTTTAATGTTTAACTAAACTAAAATATATGTGACAGCAAAAGTATGTATTTGAAACACAACCTGACCGAGCATTTTCATTATTCACATTCATGGGGGAAACTCTTGGCTTCTGAAACTACTAGATTTGGATTAATTTAGTTTCAAACAGCAGCTCAGCATACTTTGTTTGAAATGTTAAATTCAGTTCAATTTGGATTAATTTAGTTTAAAACAACTTATAAGCATACTCAATTCTGTTTATTTATATAACTGTTTTTACAAGAGTTGTTGGCACAAAGCAGCTTTGTGATTCAGGCGTGAACCAAGGTCAGTCCAGATTTGTAAAACCAGCTCTGCAGGATGTAATCCATCTCTAGTGATTTCCTAGGCCATACGAGTATGGTATTGATGGTACTGGTTTGTTGCAGGTTCTGCCGGTTTCCACAGGAGATCACACTGCAGATGGTGGAGAGATGTCGAATCAGAAAGCTACAGTTGCTGGCACATCAGTTCCTGATCTCAGCCAAGGTGGAGTTCCACATTGGGGACAGGATCCTAGATGCTTCCTCTCCACATCAATTCCGTAGACTTGGGTCAGTGATTGTTCCTATGCTATGTGCACACATCACATTCATATATTCTATATATTTAATATTAATAGTAATAAATCACTTTAAGTGATATTGATATAAAAGTGCTAGATATCTGTAAATATTGTGTAACATGTATCCTTAAAACATTTATTTATTTATCCTTAAATGAAAGCAGAATTTGTTGTTTTGGAATACAGATCCCAACCTAAGATATAATCTAGATATAATCTAGATATATACCTAAGAGCTGAAAATTCTTATTACAATGTGGAGGTCAATCTCAAGTTTTTGATATAGGCATAAAATGTGAAATCTAAGATTAGCTGCTAATCCAGTCTGCACACATGCAGGTTTAAGCCTAATGTCAGTAGCACTGAACCGATCAGTACTTCCTGCTGTTCATCCTGGCTCTGTGCTATGCAGGTACGTCTCACTCTCAAAGAATGAGAAGACGGGTTTCAGAGCACGAGAACTAAAGTCAGTACATGTAGATGCCACTGGGACACATCTGAAGCTTACCTTTCACCGAAATCATGTCAATCAATATAATCTCTATAACCAGGTAAAGTACATATATATATATATATATATATATATATATATATATATATATATATATATATATATATATATATATATATATATATATATATATATATATATATATATATATGTGTGTGTGTGTGTGTGATTTATTTAGTTTCTTCTTTTGTGATTTATATTGTCGTCCCCCCCCCCCCCCCCACCCCCACCCCCCCACTCTAATTCCAGGTTGCACTGGTGGCTATAAATATATTAGGAGACCCCGTGAACTGCAGCCACGTCAGCCCAATAGTAAGTTAAACTAAATGCGGAGTTGTGAGTCATGTGATACATGTACCTGCCAGCTGATGGCAGTATTAGCACTTCTTGAGTCTAATCTCTGCGAGTTCATAGACTGCAGAACGAGGATTCACGTAGGGCTCATTGATGCCCATGCAAAATTTCTGTGAAAGAGCAGCTACTACTTAATAACGTATTGTAGGCATATATAGAAGTGTGAATATAAAAAGGTGGAAAGTATCTGCTAGTCAGCACTGAGATTACATTATATAAAATTAATGGGCAGTCAGGGCAGTCATGGCCTGGCGGTTAGGGAACTGGTCTTGTGACCGGAAGGTCATGGGTTCGATTCCCAGACCTGAGGCCATGACTGAGGTGCCCTTGAGCAAGGCACCTAACCCCAACTGCTCCCCGGGCGCCGGGCTAGGGCTGCCCACCGCTCTGGGCATGTGTGATCCACAGCCCCCTAGTAATCACTAGTGTGTGTGTGTGTGTGTGTGTGTGTGTGTGTGTGTGTTCTAACTGCACAGATGGGTTAAAAGCGGAGGACAAATTTCGATTGGGGTATAAAAATCACAATTGACAAAATATGGCACATTTACATTTAAATATGCTTGTTTAAAACTAAAGAAGAATTCAAAGGGTCACGTAGTCTTAACCCAGTTATGGTCAATCAAAGTATTTTTGTGCCTTGTTAATATAAAGATCTGGAATTCAGTTCTGTGTGTAATATAATGTATAATTCCAAGAGCTCTGTAGTTACACTGGAGCTCCATGTGTTATAAGTTTAAATCTGACATTCCCGATTGAAGGCATGTAACCTTCTAAAGCTTTGGGGCACCACTACCAAGGAATCCTCACAACCTGCTTTATATAGTATCGCTACTCAGTGGTACGTTAAGCAGTTCCCCACTACATAATCCTAAATATTTATTTGGAACACATTCAGTCTAATTCATTAAACTGGACTAAGATGCTAGGCCATTATTGGCTCAGCAATTAATTAACTTGGTGATATAACGAATCATTAATATCGTTGTAATGAGCTAAAGATGAGAAAGAGATGTAAACAGGACCAGCAGTCCAGATTTGCAGGACTCCTCATCACATTTCATCACAAGTCCTGTTCCAGTGAAATAACACACAAGCAGCATGGAGTCTATGGACAGTGCGTTGGAGTTATTCTGCTTGATTTATCTTTCTACCAAGACTGTTTAAAAAAGAATAGCTTGAATAACAATTTATTCAAGTGGTCAGATTTTGATGTTGAATGAATGGGAAAAGTTTGTTTGGTGAGTGAAATATTTAGGTATACAGTGTCTAATTTATGAGCTGATCATGGTGTAACAGTCCAAATGAAAGACTGCTTTATTATGTTGTAACATACAAATAGCAATGAATAAAATTTGAAACTTTGCAATTGTGCGTTATTTTGTAATTTTGTCATTTGTGTCTGAAAAACAGTAAAGGTAATTGTTATGTCAGAGTCCTGTTTTTCTGTTCTTAATGGCTGCCCTGCTCTGTTACTGTATGTTACTGTTACTGTAGGTCCGTATGTTTTTACTGATTAACCTGTTTTCACAGAAAGCATGTCTTCTTGCTCTCCATCACTGAAATTCACAAGAGCAGTTTGATACTAGTAATGAAGACAGTAGTAGAAGCCCCAGTAATAGGAGGAAATTGGAATATGGATCCCAGTTTCACCAGTGTTAAAAAATAAAAAAATAACACATAAGCATTTAAAGATATGAGGGGACAATATTTGGATTCTTGTGGGTTTTCAAAAAATACATTTTGTTGCATCTTCAAGGACCGGGGTAGACATTCTTTTCTGCAAAGATCTAATGGGACGGGTTTGCTTCAGTCAGGAGCACACCCGATTCCACATTTTGCAGTGGATTAATTTTTTGTTGGGTTTACTTCTGCTCAGGATGAAAACCTGCAACCACTCTGGCTTTTTGCGGATAAACATGACTGGTCCTGTCCTAGTATTTAAAACCACATTGCATCCATTTCTAAACTCCTTCTGTTATAGATTTGTGTCCCTTGGTGAGCACAAAAAACTGTCAATGTATTTAGCATATGTATTTTATTTGTGTTATATAAATGTCCCACGTTATGTTTCAGCAAAGCAGAGAGCAGCTGATCGACCAGTATCTCAGTAACACACAGCACAGCTCAGCACTGGATGTAAATGGCTCATGCGTGGGGTGAGGGCTCCTTCAGTTTCTTCAGTTTCTCTCATCGTTTCTCAGTAGGGAAGTGTTTTTTTGAAGCACCTTTTTGGTTTAGATGTCACTTTAGATGTCACACACCTGTGTTTGGGTTGTGGAGATTTATTTGTTTCACAATGCACTTTTTTGTGTTTTTGTTATTTCTACAGATATGAGTCTATATCTCCACTGGATGACCTGGCCTTTGACATGTATCAAGACCCAGAGGTTGCCCACATAATTCGCATTCTAGATGATAAGAAACAAGAATCGGTCAGATTAGAGAAATACGACTTGGCTCGAAAGCTTAAGCAGGCAATTGCAGACCTGCAAAAGGTACCAGACAAATACACCCTGAGCCAGTGACTGTTTTTAGCTACACTTTTTAGCATATGGCCTAAACCTGGCCTTTCTGATACTGAAGTATAATTGTTTTGATCTGTTCAACAGTTTAACATGAAGTTTCCCATTGTGAGTTTAAGTTTCTTTTTGAGGTCTGTTTGCGACGTATTGCTAAGGTCAGAACTGAATAATTGCTTCTTAACATTATTTGACTTGATTGAAATTTCTTTGGACAGCATAAAACATACTCAAGATGCAGAGACACCCGATGTTTTGTTAGATCTCTTGTGCATGAACTATTCATGTAGTGACACATCGCAGGCTGAGAAGGGTGTGTTTTATAAACAGATGTCAAAGGTGTCATATGTCTGAGACTTCAAGGTATGCATTATAAACAGATGACAAGAGGAAAATGCTCATGTAATAGTAGTGTGACAGGTTAAATGAAAGGCATTTCTCAGAAATATTTATTTATTAATGGATTTATTTATTTATTTAAGGGCTTCATAGCACTTGGTAAAAGTACTTCCATTATAGCTGAGGTACACTGTACTTGAAGAAAAGAAAGGGATAAGTGTTTTTTAAAGCCAACATCTGCACCACCATGTCTCCCCCCTGTTGTAGGTGGGGGAACGTCTGGGCAGGTATGATGTGGAGAAGCACTTTGCCATAGAGAGAGAGGACTATGACACAGCCAAGCATAAAAAAGAGCAGATGGAGTCCTACAGACTCCGGGTTTACCAGCAATTGGAACTACATGACCTGCTTGACTTGGGGCAGGTACGACGTGCCACAGAATGCTCTTAATTCAGTTCTCCATCCATATGTTTACTTGTTTGTTTTTTAACCATTTATCCATTCATCCAATTATCCAATTATCCATCCATCCATTGATCCATTCATCCAATTGTTTATCTATTTGTCCACCATCCATTCATCATATGCACATATGGTGATTGTTTTGGCATTCCTGACATCAGGTGTGTCTTTCTCATGTTTCATCATTCCAGTTATGCGACTTAAAGGCATGTTTATACAAACACATAGGAAAATGCCTGAGCAAACACTAACCGTGGTGCATCTAGTCTCACAGATTTGTGAAGTTCGCTATGTCTCTCTGTGCTGTTGTGAGGTATTGGTGCTAAGCTTTTGCATCAGTAGGAGGTTTCTGCTGTTGAACGCTTTGTGTTCTGCATTTCTTTTAATCATTTAATCTAGCTTTAGTTTGCAACTGATATTTTTTTGCCATTACACCAAAAACATCCATCTAGTTTGCTATGAATAACCTGAATTATAGTTAAATTAAACTGAATTAAACAGTCCTCCCTTACAAACGTGGACAACATTGTCGTTACCCGTCCATTAAAGAAAGAAAAACCCACAATGTTCACTGAAATAACTTGACACTGAGAGAGGTGCAAATGTCTTGTCGAGAGGTGATCCAAAGTACCTATGGAGAGGTGCAGTTGTCTGGTGGAGAGTTGTGGAAATGGTTACAGTTCAGTGGTTGCAGTGATTGCCTCAAAAGGTTGTGCTACAAAATATTAAGCTAAGGGTACTAAAACTTTTATCCTGATCTTTAGTTTTTTTTTCTTTCTATTGAACCGCACTTCAAAAGCAATGTCTGATTTTCATTAGTTAATTTTCAGTACATGTTTTGTTATTATTACTTATGTCAGTTTCAAGTTATATCAGTGACCAATGTGGTAGTTTCTTTCTCATGTATTACTTTACAGTACATATTAGGGAACTTGAAGCTGCTTATGTTGGCTTCATATCCGTTATCATCTCATTATTTTAGCACATAATGCATAAGAATATCATATTTTAAAGCATCTGTTTAGCAAACAGTAACAGGTTTAAAAAGGTTTAAAAAGAACTAGTTTGTGTTCATGAAATGCTGTTCAATGCAAGTTGAAGAAACCTGCCTATTAATATGTGCATTTATTTATTTAGGAAAACAATAAAACATTTACAGTCTTTTTCATGGTATTGTTCATCTATAAACTAGTATACAAACTATTAAATAATTTAGGATTCAACAACATCATAAAAAGATCATTATAAATGTCTTATATTGCTTATGGTGATGCAGGTTCATGTTTAGTGTAGTGGACTGTAGCTTTAATTCTGAACTTACTGGCATTATTGCAGACCCAGAGAATGTTGCAAGAAACATCTGAGAGCGGTTTGCTCTCCCCTAATGTATGGCCACTCAAACATACTACGTGCCTTCCTGAAACACCAAAGAAGAGCAAACATGAACGGCCTTTTGTGGAGCAGGAGCAAATTACACCTAAAGCAACACGCTCCCAACACACCCATGAGGCCACAGTCTGCACACCACCTCACAGCCCAAAGACAGATGTGAGTTGGAGATGTCATCTGAATGTTTTATATAAAACAAATATATATATTTTTAAGTTATGTCAGAATGGGGATTGTATTTTCTTCTGAGTTGAAGAAAGAAGTCATCCTTGGTATGCATAGATTTCTGATATATATCTGTGTTCATGGATATCTATGTTTTAACTACTTTATGAAGAGCTCTGGGTTTTAGCATATGCATTAAGCTAAAATCTTTCTGTACAAATGAGTACACACAAACACACATAGTGAAATTTTTTTCATCCTAAGATTTTTGAAGTGTGACTTAGAATATCAGTTGGGCTGAACATACTTTGCAGTGACTGAGAAATCATATAATTACAGATGAAAATTAGGCATTTAGTAAAAAAAAACATGTAATTGTCTGTTGTGGGTCAGGTTAGCTTTTTGCCATACGATGAGAGGCCTCTGCCTGCCTTGAGGAAGAAGCCAGGGGTTGAGCCACAGCCTCAGTCCGAACAGACGCCTACTCTCCTGGACCTCAGCACGCCACACAGTCCTGGGGTCACTGGTGAACCAGAGCCCCTCTCGGAGAAAGCCCAGAGAGAGGCCAGTTTGCCCATAGAGGTCTACGGCGACAGTCTGGTGAGGATTTGAACTGTGTTCCGTTGAGCTTAACATGTGTTGGAGCATCAACAATTCCTCAAAAGGAAAAAAAAAAATTAATTCCCTGTATGTCCTGCTAACTCCATGTAAACATGTGGGCTTGACTCTAAAGCAGGTTTGGATCAGATAGCATCTTGAGCTTGTGTGGAGATTCATGTGATATAAATCTTTTTTTTTTAATTCCTGACTTTCGTGCTTTTCTCCTGTTCTTTCCCCGCAGGTGGCTGGGGCATATTCAAAGACATGGTCCTATAGAGAGGATGCCCTGCTCGCAGTCTACAAGACCCTGGCGGAGGTTCCATCGGGAACCCCTAAAGCAGACCTCAGGCACATGATGAGAGCAGCAGTTTTCCTCTGCAAGAAGGCACTCACAGACAAAGTCTCATCTGTAAGTCGAACGTCACTTTTCTCCCTCAGTCCGTTGTCTTTTGAATATGGGTGTGTGACTCTGTTCATCAGGTTCCTTTGTTCTTTTATTTATTTATTTTAGTTTTGTTTGGGTTTTTTTTTTTTCTTCATCTTTGCCTTTCATCAAATGCGGGCTGACCTCATCATCGCTGCTGCTGATTGTGTTTTATTGTGTGCTGAGTGGGGGACACGTGGAGGTGACTTGGAGTCAGGTTATGAGTCATTGTGTCTCCTGTGAGATGGTGATATTCACACAGCGCATTGCTTGGTTACCTCCGTCAAACAAGGGGCAACCTGACACCGCGCACCGGTACCGTCGTCGGGCACAACAGGGGCTCGGTTTGTCAGAGCCATGCAGATGAGGGGTCGCCGGGTCCAGTTTCAGGCCGCAGATGTTGCTCTGCATGTACTGCATGGCACAGCACACGTATGGCATGTCGGCCATGACAGCTCTTCCTTTGTCTGCAGCCACTGTGACCAGGTTTTGGCTCATTGCAACTTGATTTTCAACCAGATTCACTTATTTAAATAATTGGTTGGTTACTCATTAAATAAATGGAAAATAAGGCCTGTCGGGCCTATCTGTGGAATTCTTTGAAGAAGTTATTAAACTTTTACTATGTAAGGTTAATAGTGAGAACAACCTTGGCATGAGGTAATATCAAACCAACCAAGGCAGTGTTAACACGGAGCTCCAGTGGATATCAATAGAAACAAAAACACCTTGCAATATCATACAGTGAGGTGGTAAAGTGGTTATGTGCAAACTAGAAACCCCACAAGAAGACAGGAGGCAAGCCAACGTAGATGTCATAGATATTGAGTCTCACAGGAGCTTGTTAACCCAACACTTTCTACAAAAAAAAAGCAAACAAAAAATGTTTAGCTTTCTAGTTTGCACAAGACACATTATAACAAAATCCTAATCTTCATTTCCAGGCAGCTAGATAGAACCTGGTAATTCAATATGGCAACAGCAGGTGATTCAAATACAAGTCACTCTTTTTTGACGAAGGAATCTGGTAATTACAGAGATATGATGAGGTGAGATCTTTTTCATTTCAGTGTGGTATGTGCAGTTAGTCATACCCACTCCACTCAGTTCTAATAATCCCTTTCTGATAAATGACTAACTCCACTCAGTTCTTCTGTAAAGGCCTGCAGAAACATTCATACACCTTTGTTATTAAATTAATTGCATTCTGTTGTATAGCTTTGCACTGCAGTGCTTGCAAGTTGCAGAAATGAAAGTGTGAAAGTGTAAAAGTGAGAAACTCGATTTCTCCTTGATGCGTTTAGATTTGAATTAATTACTTTTTTCCCTTTAGCTACCATTGTCCTAAATACGAATATCTTTAGCTGACTTCTGGATTATTTTTACTCATGTGTTTATCTACTGTATGTTTTACCTTACATGTCTGATCTTATGTAGGAACTTTATGTTCTTTAATGCAACAAATATTTCTCAGTGTCTGGTTTCTGACATAAAAATCAAACCAAGTTCACCTTTTTTTACAATCTAAAATTAGGGACAGTTTTCAAAGCCAAAATGCATTATTCATTTATTAACTGTCCCTTTGTAAGAACCATTCACATGGACCTAAGTGTGCATTGTTTTAGTTTTTATTTTTTATGAGGTGTGTATGAATCATAATTTAACCTGTAATTTCTTTCATGACCATTACATTTTAAAAACTTTGATACATTAATTTTTCATTTTAAGAACAATGCACAATGTTTCTAATATTTCTATAGAGTTCAGCAAGTAAAAGAAATTCCAGCCTATAATACGTCAATATTAGTCATTTATCAGAAAGGGATTATTAGTGAGGATTTCTGGAATATGAGCCGCACGAGGCGCTCTCTCTCTCTCTCTCTCTCTCTCTCTCTCTCTCTCTCTCTCTCTCTCTCTCTCTCAGATTTCAGCCCTGATATAGGTGTTTGTTGGTGGCTTTTTCTAGCCATCACGTGCCTGATTAATCTCCAATGGGGGAACTCCGGTATGTGATCTCCCAAAGCTCCAGCTCTTTTCAGTGGTTCATTCATAAACTCCTAGAAAAAGGGCAGTGCTGCAGATCTTAACAATGCTTGCCCAGTGCTGGAGACATTCCCAAAACCTTCTCCCTAAGGTCATTTAGTTAGGCACACAGCACAGACTTTAAACAGTCGCCCGCTGTAGCTGCTGCTAACGGCATCCCTGCTTTGGGGCATCCAATAAAGATCTCCTTTGGTTTGAGACTTACTCTCTGTGCATCAACAAAAACTATAAATGCCTACAAAGGCCTGACAGCCCAAAGGTTTTCCTTGGATTTTGTAGCAGCTGTGGTTAGGAAAGACATGGCTAGTTTGCATGCTGAAATATCAAAGAATGTATGACTTGACCCAAACTCATAATTATAAAGTACAATATAGTCTTGCTTAATGTCCATCTCTAATTTTCCAGCAGTTTTGGCAGTGACTAATGATCCTGAGGTTTTCCCAACATCTCTATATAAGGTTATATATTTCCATTTAGATTAAAAATGTTAGATTTTTACTGGATTCATAAGCATTATTCCAGAATTAGTTCACTTGGTTTTGATTTACTTTTACTTTACTTTAAGTCTCTCAAAACATGATGACTGTAGAGATCCTTTAAAATCATGTGAATTTGTGTATTAGTAAGTAAGTACAATTTATTTATATAACACGTTTCCTAGACATAAGACACAAAGTGCTTTCAAGGACAAAGCACATATAAACACATGGCAGAATACAAACCTTGTGCAATAGCTTTACTCAAGTGCTAGTTTTAAAAATATAAATTGGATTTGTTAAGGTCATGGTGGAGCTTGTCTAGCAGAGTCACTGTTCCATCTTCCGTCACTGTTCTATTGGTTGACAAATGAAAGCAGGTAACAGTTTAGCTACTCATGCATTCATGTCCAGCCAAGGAGAGAAACAGCCCTGATTTGAATTGTTCAGAGTATGTGTGCTGACAGCATTCACCACTCTTCCTTTCTCCAGGTGTTTCAGACATCTCTGAAGCTGCTGAGGTTGATTCTGAGTGAGTTTGTGCCCTCCCACCAGCTGGGCAGATCTGAGACCATCTACTGTGTGGAGCACACGTGGCCTGGCCTTCTCTCCCGGACCGGCGAGTCCACCATGAGGCTCCGCACACTGGCCATCTCTTTCATACTGGTATTGTGAAAAATTGCATCGTTGTATGTAGAAGTTTAATTCTTAATACTTTGTTACTGTGAAGTGTAGATTTAAGTTGCCAACATTGTAAGTTGTGATTTACACCCAGAATAGAATTTGCCCTCTGCATTTACCCATCTGTGCAATGAGAACACACGCACACGCACACACACACACACACACACACACACACACACACACACACACACACACACACACACACACACACACTAGTGAATACCAGGGGGCTGTGGCACACACACACACACACACACACACACACACACACTAGTGAACATCAGGGGGCTGTGGTACACACATGCCCAGAGCGGTGGAGCAGTTTGTTAAGTGCCTTGCTAAAGGGCACGTCAGTCATGGCCTAGGGCCTGGGAATCAAACCCACGCCCCACAAGACCAGTTCCCTAACCTAGACCATGACTTGACCACAGCATCTAGGCTGTATAGTAAAAGGCAGGTGACCAAATCGATGCCGCACACCTACGGTAAACTTGGCCTCCGTGGTCTCCAAAAATGGTCTCCAGTCACACTGCTGTTATTTCAGTAATAGTGGCACTGTAATTTTTGCTTGCAAACATCTTACAGTTTTGCAACTTCCCTCTTGCTTTTTGACACCAATAGACTGATACTTCATTATCATCTGTTTAATCTTTGCTAGTTTTGGACCCTGCAGTCAGAAGATGGTGTTAAGACTGATGCACCATAAATGCACAACAATTCAAGACCTTGTGCTGTAGTTGTGTGTTGAACTTTAAACAGATGAGATGGGAACAGGAAGAGGAACTGGTGATATGTATAGTTCCTTTAAGTCTATTTCAGCCTATCTTAAATTATCTGAGAAACAATCACAGGAACTAAACATAAATTAAGAAACAAAACAGCTATTTTCTGTCCTTGTTCAAAATGTCAAGATGCACTTGTGATTCTCAATGGTGTTTCGAGAACAAGAAATGTTTCATTTCATTTATATTTATGTTATAAATTGAACATTCATTCATTCATTCATTCATTATGAAGCACATTTACAAACAAGAATAGCTGACCAAAGTGAATCAAACAAACACAAATTAAATTACTGTACCAACAGTAACAAGGAAAAGGAACAAAACACAGGAAAACACAGCACAACACAGCAAAACACAGCACAGAGCCTGATCACCTCTCTGCTTCAGCCTAGTTTTAGGGCCAACCAATTAAAAAATGGTCAGCAGATGAAAGTCACCTGGAAGGAATATGGGGGTAAAAGGTTGGTATGAAGACTTCCGTAATGCACCACTTCTGCAGCTATAGTCTTCATATGTAGTTTTCTTGTCTCTTTTGTCCTCCTTCCAAGAGCTGTTATATACCCATAGTAGTGCTGGGCGGTATGACCAAAATTCTATATCACTGTATTTTTAAAAATTATACCCGGTTTCACGGTATTTGACGGTTTTTCCACCCATGCACGATGTGTTAACTGCATTGATTACGAAAAGAATTACTGCAGTAGAGTGGTTAAGAGTACCTTATTCCACTGTTAGAAAAATGTCTCCACCTAAGTATTACATGTAATACAGATTTGCATGGCCCCACATGATCAGTTTTCAAATGGTAGCACTAAAGTAGTGAATGAATCATATAGCATGACACTTATAAGGAGGTGTGGCTTTTCTGTAGACTTTTCTTCACCTGTCAGGGGTGGAGCAGAAAGTTAATCAGGTGGTAGGACAAAGTTGTAAATCAAAGAAGAAAGTGCTCATTTTCATTTAGCACATGCAAGCAGCAGGCACGACGGAGAATTTTTTCAAACGAACGTGTTGTGCCAAATTCCAAGTCCCCTGGTTTGCACACACATAAAGACGCTACAGATGATATTCGGGGGTGATTATAACTTAGTTCATTGAGCACTCTAGTTTTGTCCCAACAAGATATTTAGACATAATACTGCTGTAATACTGCAAAGATGTAGTCAGAGGTGAACTTCAGTATAGCCAGTGTGTTTTTTTATTTAAAATAACACCCTTGAGCCAGTGTGTCTTTGGACAGATAATGTCGTGCCGTTTGCTGTGATGGATAATTAAAGTCTAGCTCTTATTTATGCATAGAAACGTAAATCGACAATATAATCTGTAGCATCTTTAGGCGGATAAACAAGGGGAGTCGGAATTTGCCACAACACCAGCTGAATTCATCAAGGTGTTCTATCGGGTTGAGGTCAGTCAAGTTCATCCACACCAGACTCTGCCATGTCTTATGAACCTTGCTTTGTGCACTGGTGCACAGTCATGTTAGAAGAGGAAGGGGGCAGCTCCAAACTGTTCCCACAAAGTTGTAAGCATGGAATTGTCCAAAATGTCTTGGTATGCTGAAGTATTCAGAGTTCCTTTCACTGTAACTAAGGGGCCAAGCCCAGCTCCTGAAAAACAACCCCACACCATAATGCCCCCTCCACCAAACTTTACACTTGGCACAATACAGTCAGAGTACCGTTCTCTTGGCAACCGCCAAACCCAATACTCATCCATCAGATTGCCAAATGGAGAAGCGTAATTTGTTGCTCCAGAGAACACGTCTCCACTGCACTAGAGTCCAATGGTGCTTTACACCACTGCATCCAACGCTTTGCATTGCACAATATATAATATTATTGATCCGTAATATTTATGTGATGTAGTTACCAACAACATCTGAGCTGGTTTAGTTGTTTGTGAATATTAGCATGTTTGTCAAAGCCTGACATAGTGGAGCACTCAGAACTGTGACTTAATCCATTTCCTATGCCAAAAGCTGACTGCAGTGTGTGCGCTCATACCTCAAGTCTGTATGAGCAAACTCTGTCAAGCCCTATTTCCTCTTTCTCAGGCCTCTCCCCTTCTCTCTCTCTCTCTCTCTCTCTCTCTCTCTCTCTCTCTCTCTCGCTCTCTCGTTGTCTTCTTGCTTTCGCTTTCCTCTCCCTTTGAGAACTTTGGCAGCCAGAATCAGTCCTGCAGTAGTCCCTCTGCCTCAGACGCTCCCTCACTCTGTGAGCAGCTGTTAGATCACTACAGCACCCCACTAATTAAACCAGCCAAAGTAAATCCAGCATATGAATGGAGCTTTTGTTCGATTCGTGACTGCATCCTCTCCCCTAATGATATCTAATGTTGCCTAATTTTGAGCCAGCAGCTCTTCGGTTAATGATTGTACCAACTAACTGTGACTTTATTAAACATTAGTTCATGTGTCAAAAAAAAAAACCAAAAAAACACTTGACTTTTGATCTGTGATCATTAGAATGGGTGAGCAGGACATTTTTGAATGACGCATCTTTGAAGAGGCATTTGCTTCATGTGTCTGTCTGAGGAGGAGAGTTTGTGTGTAAGCTGGAGATTTGATGCGTGTCCCTTTCTCTGCAGGAGATGGCTCTGTTTAAGGAGGTTCGGGCTTTGCAGTTTGTTCCTGCTGAGCTGGTGAAGCCGATGAGCAGCATGCCCACACGTTTGGCCCTCAGCCGTCTCCAGCTGCTGGAGAAGCTTCTGGAACAGCTTGGCACCGATGACTCAGGCTTCACTGTCGACAACGTCATGCGGGTATAGACCTCACTCACTGATCCCACTCATCATAGGGGTGATTTCACCTGGACTACATCCCAGACCTACTCCATCACTCTTAACACACCCCCTGACGCACTGCTCTGATTCTTTAGCAAGCTGCAAATGTTAAATTCTACTACAAAACCTGCAATGTAATCTGGAGCATGTTTACATCATTCCTTCAGAGAATACAGAGAAAAGATAATGATCACAGAGAGAGACCATCTGTGCATCTGTACACATCCTTTGAGTGAATAGATAATCTCAATACCTTAATAATTCTGTCTCCCGACTGAGGGCTTAGTAACTAACTATATGTTTCAATGCTTTTTAAAGGCCTTTAAATCAAGGGTGACGTATGTAAGGTGTGGATTGACAATAGTTATTCACCATTCAAAAATCATCATATAGTTTGTGTCTTTGTTTATAATGATGGTACAGTTTGTATTTTTAATGATGTCGGTGTACTGTTTGATTGTCTGACCCCCAGATTTATACATTGGTATCAAATCTGTCAAGAATCATAAGCAGAAAGCAAACACCATTCAGCCACATTATAACCACCGGCAGGTGAAGTAAAAAAAACTCAGATGATCTCATTACAGTACCACTGGTCAAGGGATATTTTATGTAGCAGTTCTTGGAGCTGATGTGTTGCAAGCAGGAAAAATGGCTCATTGTAATTGTCGGAACAACACAGACAAGCATGAGATCTCCAGAATGGCAGTTCTTGTGGGGTGTTTCCAGTATGCAGTGGTAAATGGCTACCAAATGTAGTTCATGAATAGACAACCAATGAACCAACAACAAGGTGACGGACACCCAAGGTTAATTGAAACGTGGGGAGGGAGAGTTCATCCATTATGTCCTACCCCACAGATTATCTGCTGTCGCACAGAATACACGTGAACGCAGGATGCACGTGAATGCAGGATGCACGTGAACGCAGGATGCACGTGAACGCAGGATGCACGTACATTGTGCCTACAATGGGCACATGATCATCAGAACTGGACCATCGACCAATGGAAGAAGGTTCTGGTCTGATGTATTGCTGTGCGTGTATCGCGTAGCTGGGAACAAAATGGCACAGGGATGCATTATGGGAAGAAGGCAAGCCATTGGAGGCAGTGTGATACTCTGCTGAGAACCCTTGGGGCATGGGATTCACATGGATGTTACTTTGACACATAATGACTGCCTAAACATGCAGACCAAGTACACCCCTTCATTGCAAACAGTATTCCCTAATGGCCGTAGCTTCTTTCAGCAGGATAAATGTACTCTGCCACACTGCAAAAACTGTTCAGCAGGGGTTTGAGGAAAATGGCAAAGAGTTCAGTGTGTTGATCCATCTCCAACTACAGTTGACAAAACAACAGTGTTGCGTATGCTGCGGGGTATTGGTTATGACTACCTGCTTTACTGGACATATTCTGAACACTATATCTGCTGTGTTGTGTGTTCTGGCATTTCTGATCACAAACCCATCACTGCTCCTCTCTGTCTTCCCAATTCTAAACCCCGTTCCAATGTTTCTCTCTCATTGTTATTTCTGTGAACCCTTCAGCTAATCTAAAAATCTACTGTTATCAAAAAGTCATATAGTCCTCTCTCTGAGGGCTGCAATTTCTCTATACCAGTGGTTCCCAAACTTTTTCTGCCGTGCCCCCCTTTAGTAGATGAGAATATTTTTGTGCCCCCCCCTACACACACCCCCCCATATTGACACATGTGCACATGTTTTACTTCCAAGCTCCGCGCCCCCCCTGCAATAGCTCCCTAGGTGGGGCGCGCCCCCTACTTTGGGAGCCACTGCTCTATACAATCAGTCTGTCTCTGTTCTGGAGACTATGGCGTCTACGAAAACCTGCCACCCACTCTTCTTCTTGGTTCACTCCCAGGCTGATAAATAAGAACTGGTAGAAAACTTGATCATTTTATACAAGAGAAGAGGATTGCATGTGTATATATTGCATATGTTGTACATTTAACCAAACACGAGGCTGCTTTGAATGTAGCCTGTTCATGATGCTCATCTAAAATATTAATTAAACTGGGTCAAAAGTCCAATCATATTCTTTTTATTACTGTTAAAAAAACATATTCGACCTCCGTCTGAGGCTGGGACTGGCTCCCAGAAAAAAATGCTGTGTCTTTCTCAAATCTTTTCAAGATAATGTTATCTACCATGACCTTCCCAAGATGGCTTCTGCTGCACGCCCTGCTTCTACTGGCCCCCTCCCTGCTTACACCTTTTCTGATCTTTCTTTTGTCAGTACAAACGTTATTGGCAATATAATAAGTCCAAACGACATCATCAGTGGCTCAATCCAGCTCCCTTTTAAAGCCTTGTCTCCCCTGTGTCTTTCATCCCTTCTGTCACTTCATCTGTCTGTCACATACAACCACTTATGTTGCACATGTTCTGAAATTAGCACCTGTCACCATCATTGTAATCCATCAGGTCTTGACGGTTCAGCCATGGAGAACGTCAGTCCTACATCCCGTTCGTCTCCAAACTCGTACGGAGAGCTGTAGCCTTCCGGTTGCTTGACTTTCTTAGCTCCGATGAGACTTTTCAATCCTGTTTCTGCTGCCATCATAGCACTGAAACGAGTCTTCTTTATATTCTCAATTATCTCCTTCTTGACCTTTCCTCCACTTCTGCTGTCATTGTGCTGTTACTTGATCTCATTGCAGCCTTTAACACAGTTAATCACAATATTCTAATAATTCAACTATCAGTTTTACAGGCACCTTTCCGCCTTTCATGTAACCCAAGGACGCTTTACAATCTTAACACAGGAACACGGGTAATATGTCTCACACACAGTTGCACACAGCGTACTCTCAACCCCTGGGGGACTGAAGTGGGTGCAGAAAGGGGAGAGTACACACCCAGGACAGAACACCATCCATCACTGGACATACAGACACAGGGAGGGGAGAGAGGACACACTCAGGACAGAGCACCATCCACCACACTCAGACAACTGGAGTGTCTGGACATTTTACTGGACAAGAAGTGATGCACGTTCACACACTCAGTGAGAATTTGTCAGGGCTGCCAATTTACCTAACCTCCATGTTTTTGGACTGAGGGAGGAAACCAGAGACCCCGGAGGAAACCCCCACAGACACAGGGAGAACATGGAAACTCCACTCAGATAAGGACTTGAACCCAAGACCCTAGTGCTGAGAGGCTCCAATTGTATAGGGAGGCATGAATCTGACACTGCTCTTGTTAATCAGGGAACTGTATTCGGCAACTAAATTCCTGGCTATGTGTCAACAGGGGCGGTTTGTTAATTAGGGCGAATGGGCAACGCACCACGAAAGGATGAAAAGGACGGTTTTTTTTCTCTCATATTCTTTCTCAGCATTTAACTAGTTAGGCCTGTTCTGGACAGTTTCTCTTGCCTCTAAATGCCATTGTCCAATCAGCGTTGAGGTGCATTACATGTAGTACCACCCCTTTTGGGGTGATTTTAGTCTAACTGAAAATCGCCCCGACTGCTCTCGTAGACTCTCATGTTAATATTTGCACTGCAATGGAATGTCTATGGGTTCCGGGAGGGCTCGCACTTGCGTGCTTGCGTCGGACGTAACGTAGGGAGAATAACGGCAGCAACTAAGGAATTAGGGCCACCGAGACCAAATTTAAACATGAAACAAGTGAAGTGTCCACAAAGGGAGGAAAAGAATATAACCAGGGATTTTCGCGAAACTGGTATGATGGGAAAACATGGCTAGCAGGCTGTGAAGTAGCTCGCGCCCCGCTCTGCTTTCCCTGCATTCTGCTCCATCCTTAATACTGTTGCCCATTTATATATCCCATTTAACACCTAAACTAAAATGCTGTCTGAGGAATACAGAAATGATTGTGAGTAGGAAAGATTCACTTTTAATTAATGGTAAATCTCTTCATGTTTAAAGTTGTTTATGAGGGTAAATTGAGAGATAACAATTTTTGTTGACCACAGTTAATCGTTCAATCATTGTAGAGCTTTAACCAAGATGATATTTACAAGATATATCGGTGCACAAATACGGTACAGTCTATATATTTTCATTGGTTAAGTCACTGTTTTTTATTTACCCACTGAAATGGTAACCTTGGATGTCATCACAACAATTGCCCCCCCTGAGATATTTGTCAGAGGGCGCCACTGTGTGTGAATATTTTACAGCTCAGTGACCATAAATTGTAATTGTGACCATAATTGTAGGCAGTAATCAAAAATTCTATTCTATACTGGTTGTTGGTGATAGCCCTGTTAGAACCTCCACCGGTGCATGTGGTTTGTCATTAAATCTCATATTTAGTTGATTTCCATCTTTTCTCTCAGAGCCTCTACTCACGATCTTACGCCACTCCTCAATCAATCAATCAATCAAAATGTATTTATATAGCACTTTTTACAACAGTTGTTGTCACAAAGCAGCTTTACATTTATTTATATTTACATTAAAATATTTCTGGAGTTTGCAGCAACTCCAGCATTAAATTATTACAGCTTAGCTAAAAAGGCAGAAGCAGAAGGTAACACAGACTTGGGAGCATTCTGAGACATTGGCATCCATCCGCTACACCGTCAACAAACTTGAGTGACCACGTACAGTGACAGGATGACAGCACCAGCACCCCAGTTTACCATAAAACCCTTCACCCATAAACCCCTGGATCTGTACCTTTATCTAAGGGGGCACATTAATGACCAAAAGCTAAAGGTCTAGGTTTTCAACCTAGACCTATAGTCACTGACACATTCTAGAAGGTTATTCCATAGTTGGGGGGCCTCATAAGAAAAGGCTCCTCCCCCTGCTGTTACCTTATTAATTGTTGGAACTAATAAGAGACCAGCAACCTGTGATCTTAGTGGACGTGGGGGTTCATAATAAGAGCAGGTAATCAGGGGCAAGCCTGTGCAGTGCTTTATAAGTCAGTAGAAGAATTGAAGAATTGTTTATAAACATAACCTATTATTATTAAACTTACAAAAAAACTGCATGATGTTTTTATTTTTAAGTTTTATAGGTGGAATTGTCTGCTGAATTGTTGTTAGATTTCACTGAAGTGTTACCTTGAAACACACTTTTCAATTAAGTATGTAAATCTCACTTTCAGTCACCATTCAAAGTTAGCTATGGTAGTGTGTACAAATAGAGTGATGTTTTGCTATTAACACATTATACCCTTCTTCAGGATGCTAAGACAGCCTAGGCTGCTATTATCCTAGTTTATTATGAAAAACATACATTTCATTGCTCAGATTTCTTGTCACTTAAACTTTCTTCAAAAGAAGGTTTTATGTCACCAGATGGGTAGACACTGCAGCCATATTACATATTACTAAGAGGTCTGGATTAGTAGCACTCTCAGATAGAAGTGTATCCAATAGTGATGATGAATGTGAGGCAGTCTACGTTAATAGGTTTATTTATTATTATTATTATTATTATATTTTTTTACTTTATTAAATATTTTTGCTAATTTTTCCACCCACTTTTGGTATCCAGTCTCTGAAGGCTTAGAAGAGCCTGACTGTGCCCCACTGGTAGTGAGGACTTTGCAGAAGACTTAGTGTGTGGACAAGTGTGCAGAAGACTTGGTGTGGAACAGAAAGGTGTTTGTATAGCAGGGCGGGTGGCGCTGACCTGCCAGTGCCGAGCTGGTCTCTACGAGTATCTGGGGTAATACAGTCACTGTTGCCCTGTGCACAGTAAGACAGACCCCTTCAACACTTTGTTTTGTGGAGCTTTGCTGTGTGTAAGTCATCCAAATGTTGATAGAATGTCTGTCTCCCTATTTCTTTTTGGTTTTTGCCTTGTTCTCTCTCTCTCTCTCTCTCTCTCTCTCTTTGTCCCTCTCCCCCCCATCTCTCCCTCCCTCCCTCTTTCCCTCTCTCACTCTCCTCCTCATACCCCAGTTTTTGTCTTTGTAGTTGATGTTTGTCCTTGGTTTGTGCTGCTTTGAACATGATTAGTGTCAGGCACCTGTGCAGCCCCAAGAGTGTTTGTAGAGTAAACACCAACAGTGTTCGTTGGGTAAACACCACTACAACAATAGCTTTTGAATATTCACATGCCACTGTAATCAGGATCTGACGTTGGTGCCGGTGTCATTTGCGCTTTTGATGATGAGCTGGTGTACTAGTCCTTAATCGTAATCGTTGCCCTGCAAAGAAGGTTTATGTACCGCATGGGTGTGAGTTTCATAACCTTTATACTCCCAGGTTTCACAGTTTTGCACAAACAGACCTTAGGGAGAAATGTATTGTGTGGCCAAAGGGTGATTGTTCGAGATTGTTAGTGGTCACTATTCATCACATCACAGATCTTTATAGTAAAAAAACAAAATAGGATA